>NC_138369.1:98965470-99090473 GCF_054177405.1 Leptonychotes weddellii | reverse complement strand
GAATGGGCTGCCCCAGATCCCGAATTTACTGCTGCTCAGCCTGAGGTCTCAGATGGTGTGCACGTGTCCTGCAGTTCCCTACGGAAGACTGGAGCTCCCAGCCACCGCTCAGGACTGCTCTGCAGCTCCCACTGCTCAGGCCACTCGGTGGGTAGGGACAACCCCTGCGTGATCCTAAGCTGCTCTTCCACAGACTCTTAAACAGAAAATGGATATAAGGTTGATGGAGAATAAACAGTTTCCTAAAAAAAAGTAAAGGAGAAATGGGATCAAGTGGTCACTAAGTGTCCTTCTGAATCTAAAACTGCCGTGATTTTGTAAATGACTCTACAGTGGTCCTCATTTAAAGGACAGTTTATCAGACAATTAATTAAGCAAATATGCATGGAGAGCCCGTTGTGTGACTGCACTCTACCTGGAGCTGGGGAAACGGAGGACGGAGGTCACAGCGCCCGGCCCTTGCAGGCTACCGGGAGACATGACAGCTGTGTCCCAGGGGCCGCAATGGTCTGAGCTTTCCATTTCTGACTCTATCATGATCATGTCCCTAGTTTGCTCACTGTAAAATGGAGTCAAATTCTGATAACTTACTGTCTATCTCCTCTACTAGCACAAAGGACAGTCTCTTTTATTGGTTGTTGTATCTCCAGTAACTGGAAAAGTACCCACCACATCGTTGGTGATTGATGTACAAGGTGTAATGATGGGGCACAGATTTGAAGGATATATTTAAAAGTGGTAGAAGAATGAGCTCATACAATGGTCTTCCAACATCGGTATGCAAATCCCAAGAAAGTTTACAAAGACTTTCCATGACATGGGCGGGGATTGATAGCTTTAGGGGTATCAATCAACTTCCACACGAACCATTTCTCAAAGTGGATCTGCCTGGGAACTGCTGAAAAAGTTGTCCTGCTGGGATTTCCCCCATCTTCCCTCTTACAAGCTTCTCTTACTCAATAAAATTAATGACTTTTCTCCCAGTCTTACTGAGATGCTTTCCCCCAGGTGGTAAAAAGCACCTGAGAAGAAATGCCTGGTGGTATAGGGGTGGGTTTAAGACAGTAAATGGCTCTAATGACTGACTAATACATTTTTGCAAGCCAAGTGGTCTCCAAATCTTTTGTCAACAAAATTTAAGTAGAACCTAATGGGTTGTCACCTGATAGATGGCTAAAAATAATTTTTGATGGTGGATCAATCACAATGTGATTTTTGGCATATACTTCACAGGGAACTCACAGAATTGATTGACATTGCTGTAACAAGACACCTTCCATTTCCACCTACTTGTTTATGAACGGGGTTTCTCAAGGTTTACATCTATAAAAACAAAAATGGAAATAGAAATGATGGCAAACTCTTGTCTTATTCTGTTAATAAGTAATATTCATTGGATACATGAATGAATTGGAAATGAAAACAAACTCCTCTCAATAAAAGGTGCATTTCCAATATAATTTCCTTTTTATTCTATGATTATTCAAAGTTTATAATATATTTCTATTGTTTTAATTGATTAATAATAGTAATTATAACGTTAACAATATAGAAGAATTTTATTACTTAGAACCTTATGGTCACAGGAAACTTAAAAAAAATAAATTGATATTTATATACTATTTTTGTGCAAAGAAGTTTGATCAATAAAACATTTCAATAAATGAAATAAAATCACATTAGGACTAAATTTTAGGCAGAAGTGGAATGGAAATATAAATTCAATAATAAATAAATGATATAAATGCAAAATTTCCAACAGTTAAAGAAGAGCTTGTTCATTTATTCATTTTTTTAAAAATGGAAGTGCTAGTCAAATTGCTTTGGTATTTAAATTCCATTGGATACATTTAAAAGATACATTCTAATGGATGTACCAAATATATTTTTAAATGTTTATATCTAGAAAGTTCTGGAAATTACTTTCTTTGCAATTCTTTAAATTCTTATGATTTTAAGAATTTAAATTCTTATGATGGACAAATTTTGAAGTGAATTTAGTGATGTATGAGGAGTATGTTTTTTTTCTTTTAAAATTTTATTTATTTATTTAGAGAGAACATGAGCAGAGGGAAGGGCAGAGGGAGAGAGAGAGAGAGAGAGAATCCTAAGTGGACTCTACCCTGAGCATGGAGCCCAATGTGGGGCTCAATCTCATGACCCCGAGATCATGACCTGAGCCAAAACCAACAGCTGGACACTTAACCAACTGAGCCACCCAGGCACCTCAAGGAGTATGTTGTTTTAAACATTTTGGGGGGACCTACAGGTTTGAAGAGTATTGGTTAGTAATACAAGTGTGACATTCTAGGGGCGCCTGGGTGGCTCAGTCGTTAAGCGTCTGCCTGCGGCTCAGGTCATGATCCCAGGGTCCTGGGATGGAGCCCCGCATCGGGCTCCCTGCTCGGCGGGAAGCCTGCTTCTCCCTCTCCCACTCCCCCTGCTTGTGTTCCCTCTCTCACTGTGTCTCTCTCTGTCAAATAAGTAAAATAAAATATTTAAAAAAAAACACAAAAAACAAGTGTGACGTTCTAATCCTGGCTGCAGGGTTGTTATCAAGCCTTGGGAAATGCCCTTCTTAATCCCTCTCTGTCCGTTTCTCTTTCAAAAAAAAAAAAAAAAGGGCACACCTGCTTCCTTTCCCTTATTCTCAGGAAAATTCTGAGATCATATGAGATAATGAAATAATGTGAAAGGTCTAGATTATTTCCTGGGGGCAAGTTGGACACCTCTGGGAAGTTTCAATAACTTTTCAAGGCTAACAGGATACTGGCTAGTTCCCCAGAAAGTATACATGGAAGGTATTCTTATTACTACCTTTATGTCACTGTAGCCTCCTCTTTCCCCGGTTTTGATTCAGCCCTTGGAATTTCACGAAAGCAGTCTAACCTCATAGGATTAGTTCTGCATCTCTGCATCAGAGGGTTAGCAAGAAGAGACCTCGCTCTATTTCAGGGCACAGTCCAAGGTTCTACTCTGGTGGTCAGGAAGAGAAACCATAGACTCTACAACAGAAAAGCCAACAAGCCTGAACTCCCTTCCCAGATGGCCATGGGGCACATGTATCTTAGCTCAGAGTATATTGTCTGAGGTTCCGAGTGTTGTCACTGTTAACACCTATTCAGGTAACTGAGGCGAGTCAATCCACACCACATGGGCCCCTTCAGCTTGGTAGATTATCTGACATCTTGTATTCAAGCCCTTTCCTCTTTTTTTTTTTAAGATTTTATTTATTTGTTTGTCAGAGAGACAGAGAGAGCACAAGCAGGGGGAGTGGCAGGCAGAGGGAGAAGCAGGCTCCCCATTGAGCAAGGAGCCCGATGTGGGACTCGATCCCAAGACTCTGGGATCATGACCTGAGCCGAAGGCAGACGTTTAACCGACTGAGCCACCCAGGTGTTCCTCAAGTCCTTTCCTCTTAAAGATGCTTGTAATTTTGTAAACAATTAATGGAAAGTTAGACCTCAAGCCTCTCCTCCCAGTTCATAAAGCTCATTAGGTTGTGTTATCAGGTGGGCCTAATGTGCTTCAGAATTGGCTTTGCTTCGGAGGCCTTAATGAGAACATTGAATTTCAAATGAGGACTTTTAAGACACCTGCCGTCTTGAAAAGTCATGGAGTTTTAAGCTGTGGCGTCAGTCTAAGAACTTGTGGGGAACTGGCGGTGGGGAACTGCATAGGAAAAGAGAAGCTAGAGTAGGATTTCTCCATCAGGTGGGATAGCACATTCATTCATTCACTCGTTCAGTGTATATTTGTTTAGCTCCTGTCATGCCATTGGCAGAAATGCAGATAAATGCCCTTCCCCGTTCTCAGGGAGCTTATACTCTGGCTGCAGGAAGGCGAAAACAATGACAATACTATGCAATTACCCAAATGAAGACACTGTTGGAACAAAGGAGAATAAACAGCAAATTCTACGTAGGGAAGCAAAGGAAGACTTTCCAGAGGAGAAGGCCTTTGAGCTCAAGACAGGGAGGAAGGCAGTTCAAGAATAAAGAATGTCGTGTCTCCCTGGAGGCCAGGGGGAACTTGGGATGAACAAGAAGCTCAGATGCCACCCACTCAAAATCAGAGGGAGAGTGGCTTGAGTTAGGCTCGATGGGAAGACGAGTATAAGCAAAATGGGATATTATGTCCAGGGGAGGATCCGGCTTCAGACTCAATCCAAGAACTCATAGGTTGTCGTCAGTTCTTTCTCCGTATCCCCCACCATCTCTCAGCTCTGCTGCTCTCCTTAGCTTCTGATTCATAGTGTCTCTCCAGAGTGAATGAGATGGCTACCAGACTCTTATTTTCTCCGTGTAGCAACTCCAATATCCATATACCAATTCCAGGGAAGTTTCTGATTGCCTCTGTGGGGTCACATGCACAATCATAAACCAATTATTCATGGAGGTTGGGGGAATGGGGATTCCTTTCTGGGTGACCGCCTGGGCCATTCCTATGATCGAGGGGGCAGGCACCAAGTCTGACAGCTCCAGCAGAATCCCAACAGAAAGCTGGGAAAGAGATCTCCAAAGAAACTAGAAGAATAGACACACGCTGGGAATATAAAAAGTGTAGCTACCACTGACCACAAGAGCAGAATTTGATTACAATATGGCAGTGGAGATATGGAAGAGACGATAGACAAAATAGGTTTTCAGGGGCTATAATTGACATCGAGACTTGGTTTTTGCTCCCCTGATCTTCTAAAAAAATGGATTTCTGTCTTTGGCAGCTACCTTCTCCCAGTGGATGCTGCCACTGGGAGAAGATTGAAAGTATTGGTAGCCAGAGAGGGCTAAATAAATATATAGAGATAAATATATAAGTAAAAATAGATAGATAGATGATAATAGAGAGATTTGTTTATGATACCTTTCTTGGTTCCTCCAAAGAATTTGAGGCAACTTATAGGGATAATATAGTAAACTAAGAGTCATATTACCCAAGTTCTTATCCAATTTATTATAGGTGGGCTGCAAATGTAGTTCTTTGCTTCCTGGAAGCCAAAGCAAAGGGGGCAACGTTGTCAGTCAAAAAGTTTACAATGATTGGGCGCCTGGGTGGCTCAGTTGGTTGAGTGTCCAAATCTTGATTTCAGCTCAGGTCATGATCTCAGGGTGGTGGGATCGAGCCCCGTGTTGGGCTTCACACTGGACATGGAGCCTGCTTGAGATTCTTTCTCTCCCTCGGCCTCTGCCCGTCCCCGGTTTGCACTCTCTCATTCTCAAATAAATAAATAAGTAAAGTCTTTTTTAAAAAGTTTGCGATGATCATCAGAGAAACTTGATCATTATTGATTCTGAAACCTGAAAAGGAGTATCTCTCCAGCACTCATAAAGTTGTCATTGTGTAAGCTTGTAGTAATATCGTTCTGTCAGTAAACATAATAATACAGTTTGTGGGGATCTTAGAATGGTTTTCAGTGGCGGCTAATATCATATAGCTAAAGCATTAGTTAAGAGAAGTAATGTACTCTGTAACAAATCCAGGATATTTTGCAATCTTGGAAAAGTCTTGCAGAAGCCAGGTGAATCCAACAGTTAGATGAGTATTAGCGTTTATTGAGCTGTGAATCCCTTTAGTCAGGGCATGGGCTCCCCATCATTCTTAGTATCTTACACCCAATTTATTTCTGTTACTTGTATTACCAGTCTAGCCCTTAAATGCATTTGCATATATGACTTCTGGAAGAGATGTACATAACCCAGCAGTCCAAGTGCCCCTCCACATTTCTCCACCTGCATATCAGGATACTGTGGTATCTCTGCCCCACCCCCCGCCTTCCTAGCTGCCTCTTATACTAGTTTATCAAATGCCCCTTCCATTCTCCTCCAGTCTTCTTTTGGTGAATCATCCCATTCACCCCCTCCTGCTCTTGGCTTCAGGACTGGGAAGGTAAAGCTACCATCTTCCTAAAGACTCAGCACCCCCACTTGCAGTGTGGTGAGACTGATCCATGTTTTTGGATTGTTTGCATGACTGGCCTGGAAACTGAAGCCAAAGGAATTCCCAGTGAAAATGCTTTCATCTTGAGCCAAGAAGCCTGGGTAACTTTGAGTTCGGAATGACCATAGCTGCTTGTCTCGGAAATCTGAAGTAGCCCAAAGATTTGGCTTTCATTTTCTGGTGTGATGTGAAAGCAACACTGCTTGCCTAAGTAATGGGTAGTGGAGGAAAATCCATGCAAACACCTGAAATGAGAGTCATTTGTATGTGAACTCCCTGCTTTCTTTGAAATTCAAGATTCTGAGGATGAGTGAGTGTATTTGGCTCCAGCTAGTAAGTACAGAGACTCCCAAGATGGAGGAAGGCAACTGCAAGGTTTTAAAGAAGTAGCTAACTACCTCAGATGAAAACCAACTGTTGGATGATTTTATCGTCTAAGATTCTTGACAATGAATGTAATTTAGGAAGTGATACACATGTGTGTACTTTCAAAAAGAGGAAATGGGCATTTAGAATTTTTATTTTAGTGTATTGGGGAGAGCATTGTTAGTACTATATTGGCACACCAGCTATGCAAATCAGGGGGTTGGGCTGACCATAAAAGAACCAAGAGGGAGAGAGAGAAAATAAGACTTGAAATGAACTGAGATTTCAAAACCTCGGTGGTTTATCTAGGACTCTTTTTGATAAGGGGCAAATGGACAACAAATTTCAAGTGTAGTCAAAGAGGGCATAGTTAAAAACTTTAATTTTTAATTTTTTTATTGTTGGATTTGCCCCTGTCCTGCAAACCTCATTCATTTATATTTCCTTAATGATCCTTGCCTGTTTTTGGGGAGGTAGCCCCCAGATCAGCTTGGGAAGTAGAGGAAACTAGAAAGAGGTTGTTTTTTTTTTTTTAAATTTTATTTTATTAACATTATGTTAGTCACCATACAATACATCATTAGTTTTTGATGTAGTGATCCACGATCCATTGTTTTCGTATTCGAAAGAGGTTTTTAATTGTTTAGGTATTGCCTACAAAATCCATAAAACCTCAGTTGTTCAGCCCCTCTCAGGCTGCCTTTGGCAAATGCCTTCTAAGCCCCCGCACTCCTGGGGTGGCCCTGGCTCTAAGGCTCACCGGGACCCACGGTGGTGACTGAAGAATGTCCTCACAGGAAATGGCCCCTCCCTGGAAGGCACACTGGGTAGCTCTCCAGCTCTGACTCTCACAGAGGCAACACCCCCAAAAGCACCTGCTTGGCAAATGGGCTCCAGGCACCAAAATGCATTGGAGGAAGTGGAGGTAAGGCCTGGAGTGGAGCCGCCCCCATCAGCAGATGCTGTGGGGGCCCAGGGGTCTCTTACTGAACAGCACTTCTATTCTCCTCAGTCCTCACATTCGCCTCTCCTGCCCTTGGCCTCGGGTCCAGGAAGTGAAAGCTCTGTCTCCTTAAGGACCGGCACCCCCACTTGCAGTGTGGGAGACCAGTGTGGGAACTCCGAGAAGCCCCATGTTCTCTTCCACTCCCACTCTTGGTTTAGCCAGAACTGTAGGGAGACGGATTTATTACTGCCATACAAAACGTCCCACGCGTAATTATTCCTCCTGAGGCATGTATTACTTCCCTTAAAAAATTACTTGGCCTGACAGAGTTGCCTGGCACTTCATTTTCAGTCTGATTTGCATCTGAGACAATGAAATTTCTTAAAACCAGCCTCCTTAAGCAGAAGGACAAGAGTCCTTCGCATCACTGGAAAGAGGAAATAGATGCTTTGTGATAGATTAGTAAAGTCCTTTCTCCTCCTTGCCTGTGAGAGTCACCACCGTTTTCACCTCGAACCCTCCTATCTAAATTGCTCTTAAGGTGAAGTATGGGCTCCCGGCTGTCTTTGAAATGCCATTCCTAATACGTGGGGATGCTCTGTGACCTAAAAAGCCCCCTCACAAGGTGAGATGACACGTCATTACAGACTGTAATTTCTACCGAGAACTAAGAGACATCTGGAGCGAAGTAACTTTATGAGGCAGAAAATTAAAGAACTCACTTCTAGCCTCGTCTATGGTCTGCCAGAGTCAGGATACATGCCACTATTTTCTGCAAAGCCTAAAAGCAAATAAGATATTGATTGAATATAAAAGAAGAGAGACTCTAGTAGTAAATAATCACCAAGAAAGTTTGAATGCCTAGTCTGGAGGGTGAGAATAAAATCTCTTTTCCCATAAGTATTGCTTTTCTACCTTGTATTCTTATAGTGTGGTGCAGGGAAGTAGATTGAATAGTTTTTAAACAAAGGCCATGTTATAACCACAAGCAGAATATTGCTCTGGAATAGAGAAAGGTATGAAGAAAATTACGCTATGGCGAAGAATTTCTTAACAACCAATTAATTAGTTCTGGTGACTCGTTTCCTACCAAAGCTATTAAATGAAATACCTTTTGGATTCTCATCTCGGAAATTAGGAAGACACTTTCATTTTGCATAGCCAGACCATGAATTCATAAATTATTTAATATAATATTAATTTATACTGACTACTGACTGTAAACCTCAATTAAAATATTCTGGAAAACTCATTACCCATCAACCTATCTCATAATGAATGTGTCATATCTTATTTAGAGAAAATAAATGAATGTCAGCGCAAAAGGTAATTGGGTTTTCTGAGCATCAGAATTCAGCTGGGATGGTAATAATCAAAATGTGGTCTTGAGGGTTGTAGAAACCCAAGGCTCTTCCAGATGGACACCGAAGAAGTATCCTGTAGTCACTTGATATTTATTTCTAGCTTCATAATAAAATCTGTTTTCTTGTTTCTGGCATGAATTGTTTGTTCATGACAAATCTCATTTTGGCCCTCTCTGCTTTCTGCCAAATGGCTAGAGAAAAAGAGAGAATGGGGGACAGTATTTCAACCAAACTGAAGAGGTCTATGAATTGAAAAAACGTGAGTCACTGACTAGAGAAGATCTTCTAGAGGAAAGAGGTGGGTCTCTAGCAGTCATGCGGTATGATCATTAAGAACACAGGGTTTGTCTTCACAGACCTGGGTTTGTGTTCCAGTTCTTTCTTAAAGCACTGTGGCTGTTCTTGTTTGGACTTGCATTAGTTACAGTAATGCTAGCCATCGTAACAAGGAGATTTGATGCGGTATAATGGCTCAGACATAATCACAGTTCATTTCTCCTGTAACTGCCTGAGGTAAATCCTATAAGCAGCAGGCAGCTGTGCTCACGCAGCGAACGAAGGGACCCAGACTCCTTCCATATTGTGGCTCTGCCACCCTCTAGGTCCTTGGGATTGCAGCTGGTGTAAGGAGAAAGAGAACATGTGAGGAACGCAAACCCCTTCTTAAAAGCCTTGGCTGGAATGAAGACACCTCACACCCACTAACATCCCATTGGTGAAAATCGATGATGGGTTGCATCTCAATGTAAGGGGATGGTGAGTGGGAAATGTAGTCCCTGTCTGTTCAGCTGCTTGTCAGGAAAAACTCTGTTAACTATGAACATTATGAGGAGGCATACATTTTGGCAGATGGCTGGCTATATCTGCCATAGGGCTGTTTATCAGAGACGATACATTCTGTGGAAGGGAAGTCGCTGGATTGCTGATGAAAAGTTCGGAGAGGTGAAGGACTTAAGAAAGAGTCAACCAGTAATGGGGGAGCAGGCTTGAGAACGGTGAGATTAAACCTGGGTAAAAGCCAGGTCAAGGAGCTCACCTCTCAGCTAAGAGGAGAGGCATCAGACATCAGGAAGACTAGAGTGCCACCAGTTAATGCCACTGTCAAAAGGGTGGGTCCCAATGATCAGAGACTTTCTCTTCCAGGGAAGCCTCCCTCCTTGGTTCTGTGCTGAGGGCTATAGTTACTGGAGTGGCTGAGGCTGGCCTCTACCCTCAAACAGGAAATGGAGAAAATCCTGTATTCAGGAAGCAGATGATGGTCCTTGGAGGCTGTGTAATACACAGAGGGAGAGAGACAGTTGTGTCAAGGAAGTGATACCCATGCTCTTTAAAGATGAAATGATGACAGATGAAAATGAGTTGGTGTTTGTCAGAACTTCTCTGCAGAGGCCTCACCTGGTTTTTCCTACCTTAGTTAGCTTTCTGTAATCTGAAGTATCTAAACATGATACCAAGTAACAGTTAAAGAAAAATGAGGTGATCACAGAATGAAAGCACAAGTAGATGTAAGTACATGCATGCTTATTGATCGCATCATTGTTTTTAGTAGCAGAAATCTGGAAAGATCCTTAATGTCTATCATTTAAGAGAATGGCTGAAGGGGATTACTATACAGCTATTAAAAAGAATGGCTTAGATCTGTATATACTGACCTGGAAGGACGTCCATGGATAAAGCAGGTTGCAAAGCCCTGTTTGATGTGATCCCACCTTTGTATAAACAAAGTGAAACACAAAACCTATATGTGTGTATCTGTTTGTGTAAGCATGGGGAAAAGTGTGTAAGAATACATTCCAAGTTTTAACATTGATATTTGGAGGAGTGAGGTGTTAGAGATTGGAGTTTTTAACTTTTTCCTTAAGTATCTGTTTTGTAAGTTAATGATTAACAAACAAGAAAAAAAAGGACCCACAAGGGTATTTTAAATCTCAGAAACTGATAAAATACAGAATGCTTCCTCCATCCAAACCCTGATCATCTACTTCTCCTTTCAATAATTATTTATTGAGGATCTACTGGGTGCCAGGTGCTTTCATGGACATTATTTTATTCAAGCTTTAGAATAATCCTGAGAGATCTTATTTACAGGTGATAAAACAAGAGAAAACAGAGCTTTAGTAACTCGCTCAGGGTCAAATCACTGGGAAGATGGTAGTGAGCATTTGTGCCCAGGCCCTCTGGCCCCAGAGCCTGTGTGCTCTTGTCTGGACTTCACGCTCCTAAAATCAGGAAGAGAGGTGGCCCTATTCCCTATTTCTGAGGTCAGGGAACTGAGCATTCCAACAAAGCCTGGTTAACTAGTAAGGCTCCTAGTTCATGAGCAGAAGGGTGACCTAGAGCAGGTCAGAATCCTGTTGGGAATAATCCCAGTCCTTGCTGAAAAACATAAGCAAAAGGACTGGAAAGACCCAATCTTGAAAGAATCCCCTTGGAGGTGAGTCACTTGGTTACAGCCATATGGGGGCAGAAAAGTACACTGGCTATAATCTTCTTGAGGGTCTCAGGGTAGTGGGAAGAACCGCTCTACTTTTGCAGAGAACCGCTTTGCCCCCAGAGGTGTTTTCGGGGGCCCTTGTGTGTGTCAGCTCACTCTCTTCCTTCTCCAGTTAGGAGCTCTCTGGTTATGATAATGCGCTTCCAACAACTGAAGAACTGAGAGGCCGTGGGTTTCTTCAGAACACATTTCCAGCCAGAGATAGCATTGTGGAAGACAAAGAAAAAAACTCATCTCTAAGTTTTTGTTGGAACTGGCAATTCTGGCAAGGATTTAAAAAACTAGGATAGTTTCTCTTGGTGGGCTGAGCATTAGTGTCGAGACTCGAGGCTGTGGACGACCCAGGAGGCTTAGGTCACGCTACTGTGCTTCTGTGGGCTCAGGCGTTTTTGTGGCACGCTTCCTGGGTCAGCTCTCTCCAGAAGTTTCAAATTAGCAGGAACATGTTTTAATTAGACAAAATTGTAGATATTTCAAAAATAGTTAAAGAAAAGCTAAAAAAGAAGAATGTCTAAGGCAGTGGTTCTCAGTATGAGTATCGAGTTCAGGCCACACCCCGGACCAGTTAAATCAGTATCTGTGGGGCCAGTGTTTCTACAGTTCCCAGGTGCTTCCACTGAGCTGCTGAAGGTGAGAGCCACTGGTTTACTGACCAATATTCTCACCCAGCTGCCCCAGCAAAGGTCTGGCAGCTGGGCCTGTTCTCAGGGCTGAGGTCACTCCGGGCGATGACTGACAGCTGGTGCGGGACTCCGAACCTCCGAGAGGACCCCTCTTTGGGCCCCACCCTTCACTCACTGGTGAGCAGCCTATCCTGCTCAATAGCCAACTCACAAAAGCCAAAATATATTTATGGGCTATAGTATTTTTCCATCCCAAACAAAAATAACTTGATTAAGGCCCATAAAAAATGATTAGTGTTACAACTTTAGGTTACCTATTTTATTAAATAGAAGACTGAAGTTTGGCAACTCTTAATTACTCTTACTTAAAATATCTATCTGGGTATTTTTAAGAAAGGGGCAGGTAGACAGTTGTCTAAACTTCTATCTTCATGTTATGTAAGTGATAAATCACTAAATTCTACACCTGAAACTAAAAATAAAACAAAAATAAAATAAACTATCTTCAGATTACATCATGGACCAACTAATGAAACCAGGTGGTCTGTGGGTGGTTCTGGAATGTTGATTGCACATCTCCGCTTTAGTTTATGATTCTCTAATACCTGCATGGACATTAGCTAATTATTCCATTTTGAAACTCTACTTACTGGGGAAAATCTGTAATCTACTTTAGACTTGGCATGTTTCTTCATGAGACCAAATAGAAGTGGTTAAAATCTGAAACATGGCAACAATTGGCCTCGGGAAAAGAGTAAACGCAGCATCATTTGTTCATGTGGCAAATTTGGTAAATGGAGTTCTGATGTGGTAACGGGCTCTAACAAGACCAGGGGCTTGTAAATGGTAAAGCGCTAACATTCCAGATTGATAACTGAGCACTGACAGAAGTGATGTTGCTGAGGTTGTCCTCTTTGGATCTCACACACACTCTCAAACACACTCTCTCTTACACACACACACACACACACACACACACACTCCACACCCTTCACAGTCTTCCTGTCAGTTCTCCACATTGCTTTCCTCTGGAGTACTTTATCTTTTTCACTGACAAAAGCTTCACGGCGGGGAGTTCAGTCAAGGAAGTGCGAAGAGGTGAGAAATATAGGCAGTATCAGGCTTGCTAGTGAGCAAAAAGACCTATCCTATGAAACAAAGTTGTAATTTTTATTTTACATATTTATACATAAAACTTTCAAGGAACCCTCTGAATCCAACAGAATGTTAATAGCACATCTAAAAATGAACTTCAGGTAGTCAACATTCACAAAATGTTGAAAACTGATTAAAATGTACCTATTACGGAGAGCTACAACTTCACTACGAGGCAGGCATGTATTTTCTGACTTGTATAGATAGCACCGTCATTTACAGTTCTTCTTTAAAACTACAGTGAAGAATGAAAGTAGTCAGTGGTAAAATACTGCTCCAACTTAAAATCTCTAAACAAATAAAAATAAAGTCAAAACTACCCTCTTTGAGAACCACGACTTGTGATGGTGTTAGTACTGTACATTTTTTGTAACAATATTTTATTAAAATGCCTGATATTTAGTGGCACTGTAAAAAAATTAAAATAAATTAAGAAGCAAAGGCCAGTCACTGGACGTTAAGCTTCAGACATTATCAATGGCTAACACTGATATTCGTTTGTTTCTGCGCCACCTTTAGAAACAGCATTTTTACAACCACGGTAGCAAAAGAAATTCTAGCTTGTCCTCTCGGTCGGATGGCTTCTTTTACTTGGCAGGCATCTTCTCTGCCATGTGTTTCTGCTGACTTTCCGCATGTCTGTAAAATGAATCATACGATCATTTAGTGCCAAGGGGGAAGATTCAAACTGCTTTCTAATCCACAGCTACAACAATCCCCCAAACTGAGGCTCAGAGTTACTCATAGTGAAACCCAGAGAATTAAGTAACAGTACTTAATCCAAATGGCTTTGCCCTCTTTAATTGGTATATTTTATGTACGATTCCGTTTATTGAATAAGCCACTAGATTAGCCTGAGAATGGTAGATGTCACTACTTTTGAGAAGAAAAAGCACGGTGCTTAAAAAAGAGAGAGAGAAGTATCTGGGAAAATACAGCCAACAAATGTTTCATGTGTTTCCATGTGCCAAGTACTGC
Source organism: Leptonychotes weddellii (assembly GCF_054177405.1). Lineage (NCBI taxonomy): Eukaryota > Metazoa > Chordata > Mammalia > Carnivora > Phocidae > Leptonychotes > Leptonychotes weddellii. Next base: position 99,076,610 of record NC_138369.1, on the reverse strand, counting down.
TCCTGGTGCTGTGAATTTGGCGGTAAGCAGACACTCAGTTCTTTGGTTTCGTGGCACGTATATTCCAGGGGAGAGGGGCAAAAAGGGAACAGATAGCAAAGAAGGAGATAGCAGATAGAATGTAAGTGCTAAGCAAAAAGTCTCAACAAGGTGTTGTGACAGAAGGGGACCGCATGACTGCTTTATGTAAACATGCACACAGACACAAACATAAGCATTCAAAAGGCTCTTGACAGAAATTAAAGCCAGTAATCCAGTTCCCCTCTTACAAAACCTAGTCTTCCTAACAAACTGTGGGTCTCTGGAGATGCCAAGATTTTCCATGTTTGCATACTTCCCCCGCCCCCCGCATTCGTCCCAAGGGCATGATCTTGGCAGTGAGAGTAAGCGGTAGAATGGGAGGAGTCTTCTTAGGCACTGAGCTCTATTACGGCCCGTGAGCCCCACATCCAGCCAACCTAGCCACTGGCCAGTGGAGACAGAGGGGGAAGAACGGCCAAGCTGATGACAGCACCTGAATAAGTGCGCTAATTAAACGTTTTCCCAGAGAGTGGACGGGTTTGACGTCTGCAAAAGACAAGTGTTTTGAAGGACAGTTTTAGGAATTTATAAATTTGGCAAGAGAAAGCATCTAAGGCTGTGGTTTCCAGCTGTAATCAAAGGCTCAGGGGCAGTTTTTGTGTGCTGCCTAGATTTGGGTAGTCAATGACGTCAAGGTGAACTCACTGGTTTTGTGCAGAATGTCTCCTATCTATGGAATAGGGGAGACAAACCACAAATACTTTCAGAAATAGGGAAGTGACAACAGCGTCCTTGCCACATTCAACAGCCCACAAATAATTGGTGATATTCATTTAACAATAAAGGAACTTGAGAAAAAGAGATTAGCCCTTTATTCCTAAAAAAAATATGCCCTTCAGCAGACCCTGTCACGGCCCTGTTTATGTGTATAGAACAGCCTTGATCACTTTCATCAAGTAGCTTATGGGACTCACTTAAATTCAGCTCAAGAAATATTTTGATGCCCACTGAGCTCAGATTCCACTGTAGCTAATTAAATTATAGTTTCTATAGCAGTTTAAAAATATGTATCCATGTGAGTGCACAAGCGTGTGCACGCACACATTAGCGAGGGGTTTTTCTGAGCAAGAAGGACAGGACAGGAAATAGTTTCAGAAAATATTGAAAGCTGGGTGTTATTTTGAGACATACATACATACAAGCACGAATTTCATTAGCGTTTTAAACAAAGGAGGGAAAAGGTGTTAGTCCATAAAACTAAAAGGTTCTCATCAACTATTTATATGAAAGTCCTTATTAGCATTTGTTTGACTCAAGCCCCCCTACAAGGACTCCTTTTTTAGCAACAGTCATTCCCGAGGACCTGCGCCAGGCGGGCCCTGTCCTGGGCTCTGGGGACACAGCAAAGAATGAAAACGGCGTGGCCTCTGCTTTAGATGGAGGAGGGGGCTGTGTGCAGTGAGTAAGGAGAAACAGCAGACGATTTAACACAATATGATTGGGCTCCACATGGAAGGGATGCCATGTTGCCAGGAACACCGAGAAGGGGGTCCTACCCCAGTCTTGGGGGCTGGGGGGACAGTCAGGGAGCACTTTTCTAAAGGGGCATTCTTTAAGCCAGTACATTTCAAATTCAGCTCTGCACTGGAATCACCTGGAGAGGTTTAAAAAAATCCGAATGCCCAGGCCACCCCACAGAATCATTAAATCAGGATCTCCGGGGTGGGACCCAGGCGTCAGCAGTTTATAAATCTCTCCAGGCGATTCCGATGTGTGGCTGAAATTGAGAACCACTCATCTGCACTGACACTGGAATGGCAGAATGCCTCATTCTCCACTGGACAGGCGATGGGGACAGGTGAATGGGACTTCCCAGCCGGTCGCTCTCAGCCTTCTGGGATCTGGCTGCAAAATTCTGACCTTGCCACCTTCAGGTATGTTTAAGTACCCTCAGATCCCCCCCATGAGCAAAGGTACAGCTTGTAGCCAGGAAGGGACATAGAAACATCTCCCCACCTTCTCCACTTTAAAGAGTTCCTCTAACAATTGTAAATTAGTAACTCCTCTCCTCTGCACCCCACGGTTCTGCTTGCCCTGTTTCCCATGATCACACCAAACTTAAGGACTAGCTTAACACCCGGAGAGCGGAAAGGGGCCTCTCGGCGTCCCCCTGGTGATGAGGAATGCCGGAACTGCTTTGAGGAGCAGAGGAAAGCTCTCTGCTGTCACAGGTAAGTCACAGCGTTTACAAAAGAGCTCACATTGGTTTTAGAAGATGCAGGTTTTGGTCTTAGATTTCACTAGTGATTTCCCATAATCTTAATATCTATATACAAATCTCTTAGACAAAACAAAAAGGGACGTGTCTTACGGTTGCTGGAGCAGTGCCTGAATACATGGGTAGGGGCAATAATGTTATGTGAGTGTTACTGTGACATTTTAGATACGGACGAATATACTAAGAAGGTCTGAGGCCTTCTGGCTCTTTGTTTTTGTTTTTGGTTAGGGGCGCGGCAACACAATATCCAAAGCATACAACACAGAGTACTGCCCGTAGGTGTTTTTTAAAAAAAAGCCTAGACATAGTTCTATAGCATTTACTTTGCTACCCAAACTATTTTTGTAACACTGAATTTAGAAAAATATTTTTTTACCCAGCATTACAATTGAGAAGGGGTCCTGTGGTGGGTGCTAAGTGCATTTTCCCTACATATGTTTTCAAAGCTTCTCTCGGATGGTTCTGGATCGTGTGGTTAATTCCTTATGTTACTGTGACAAGCAGTGTTCTTTCTCTCCTTGGGGAGCCTTCTACTCTCTGAATCCCATTTCTGGGATTAATAGTAATTATTACCTCTTGGTTTAAAGACTTCGTATGTACTTCTCAGGAAAGGTAGCAAAGTAAGTATGAGATCATACGAACGTTCACAGTATTTCATATACTTTATATACTTACGGGGACAGGCTTTTCTACAAAGAAAACTACTAAGAAACGCAGATCTTGACTGGCCTTAACCTCCTTTCTGTATCCCGGTGGGGCGGGGGCGGCGGGGGAGGCAACATTCTTTCCCTCTGTATAGAGGGGTGCTTGGGGCCAGGCCCAGCTGCAAACTCAAGCCCTGGAGTCTCCTCTCCAGTGAGAGCAATCTGGTGGCACTGGTGTGGTGGAAAGATGCCAGTGTCCCTGCCCTCTGGACATGGCAGGTGCGAGCGAGAGCTGGGTGGCACCCACCGCACGGCTGCTCGTGTGCTGGACGCGTGCCAGCATGGAATGGCTTAGGGCTGACTGCCCAGGGGGACAGTCCTGCAGGAAAAAGTCCTGCTGGGCCAGAACTGCTGGCCTGATTTCGGTGGGGGTGTAAGAAATTTGAATGCACTGGGAGGGCGGTTGTGAAAAAGCAACACATTTGTGTGTGTGTGCGTGTGTGTTTAAGCAATGCATCTGGAAAGGAGTTTTAGGCACTTCCTCTCCATCTCAACAGCTGACACCAGCAGAGATGAGGTGAGTTACTCATGGAAGTAAGGGGAAGGAGTTCTCTAGAGCTTGCTGTTGCCTTAGTTCTTAAACTTCAGAGCCCCCTGGGCTTCTTTCCTTTTTCGGAAAGGGTGAGGCATCGCTGACCTGGTCAAGTCCTCGATGTCCACCAGCATGGCGTCTTGCTCTGTGTGCAGCTCGTCTCGGATGAGGAGCAGCTGGACCAGCTCTTCATTCAAGCCTAGAGCAAAGAAAAGGGAGCATTTAAAAAACAGATAAAACTGTGTCTAAGTCACAATGTGCAGCTATACGGACCCATTATACAAGCTACTTTTGCTAAGACTTGGAATTCTTCTATTAGCCTTTCACAAGCCCGGGAGAAGTCCTCAGTTTGAGAACATGACGAGTTTGCATAATTACAGAAGTGTTGGAAGAAAAGGACCACAGTATGAAGGATTTCCAATGACATTCACGTTAAAGTGGGAAATGAAACCGTTACTTGTTAGGGAAATAGCTTGCTAGAAAAAGCAGGGTTTTGTTTTGCACAAATGTGAACAAAAACGTCTGGGCCGTGTTAAGTTCTCCACCTTCCGTCTTGAGGATGCTCCCATCCCCGAGAGCTGGAGGGACATCCGGCACCAGCAGAGGAGGGGCCTCAGAGATGCTCCAAGGCCTCCTACGGCCCCGCAGAAGCAACAGCCCCGGGGCGGGCTGTTCTCAGTAATATCTAAGTCCTATCTCAAGTTATGTGAAAGCCAGATGCGTAAGACCTTGAAATCCCGGATGAGTGCCAAGGAAAAGATTCCTTAGGATTTATGCTGGGAACCAAACACATAGAGAGAGAAACGTTTCTAATCCTCCTGAAACCAGTGCACTGGGTGAATTTAGCTCCTGTTCCCGAAAAACAGGAACAAGCAAGGGGCTCTCTGATTTTTAACCCTTAGATCGAAGCTTCTAGGTCTGGATGCATGGACGCATGGGCCATAGCGTTCATTTAGCAGCAAGAGCTCTGGGCCCAGAAACAAAAGATAGGAAGGAGGTATTCAGCTAGGTCCTCCTTGGAAATGCTTTTAGAGATCCTGACTTTAAACGATGCATTGATCTACCTTTAGTTCAGACTAGTTTCCAATTTAAAAAAGGGAGGGAAAAAAATCATACGAAGAGGTCTAAATTCATCAACTACTGAAAGGAGCTAGATGATAATTTTAGTATTTAGAAGTCAAAGGAAGATGTTTCAGTGGTAAAATATCAGAAAGCCTTCAGGTCCTTGAAAGAATTATAGTCCTAGTAATTTGCTCTCAACTAAAATTAAAATGTAGTAGAATTAAAAAAAAAACAACCCTGTGAATCTATGGTTTCTTAATTAGAATGTCAAACCCTTTCTCTTGATTTTAAAACAACACTGAACATATTAACTTAACTCTGAATATGCCCAATTCTATTTTTTTCACTATGTTCTTAGGGTAGCTTTTTAAAAAATTTAAAAAAAAAATCCCAATGGAGTTGCTTTTTATTTTATTTTATTTATTTTTTATTTTTCTTTTTTTAAAGATTTTATTTATTTATTTGACAGAGAGAGACACAGCGAGAAAGGGAACACGAGCAGGGGGAGTGGGAGTGGGAGCGGGAGAAGCAGGCTTCCCGCTGAGCAGGGAGCCCGATGCGGGACTCGATCCCAGGACCCTGGGATCATGACCTGAGCCGAAGGCAGACGCCTAACCAACTGAGCCACCCAGGCATCCCTGGAGTTGCTTTTTAAATTAGCACTCAGTAGAGGGCCCACATAGTGCATGGAAATTTTTTTCCCATATGAAGTTTTTCACTTCTTACTCTGGAAATTTTCAAACTGATAATAAATGCAGAGAGACTGATTTAATGAATCCCCATGGCCATGCATCCAACCAGCTTCAAAAATGATCAACTCATGGCCAATCTTGACGCATCTATCTCCCCTTCTCCTACCGGATTATTTTAAAGTAAATTTCAGATATTGCATCATTTCATCTATAAATATTTCAGTATGTATCTTTAAAGACAGGGCTTTTTTTTTTTTTTAAAGTTAACATACCCACAATACCTCCATCACACCTAAACAAATAAATAAATCTTTTTTTTTCCTTTTTTTTTTCAGAGAGAGCTTGCCAGTTGGGGAAGGTGGGGAGGGACAGAGGGAGAGGGAAAGAGAGAATCTCAAGCAGACTCCATGCACGGAGCCCGACGTGGGGCTCTATCTCACGACCCTGATGTCATAACCTGAGCTGAAATCAAGAGTGAGCCACTCAGGTGCCCCATAAATAAATCATTAATAAAACATTCAGTCCATGTACAAATTCCTTGGTTGGCTCTTAAGTGCTTTTTTATAGTTAGTTTGTGTGAATGCATTTGGTTGGCGTGTCTCTGAGGTGGTTTTTAACCTGTAAGTTTTATAGAATCGTACGTTCCCAAGGTTGGAGGGCTTCCGTTAGTTCCGTTGGACTAACCACACTGCCCAAGTGAGCATGTCTAGGTTCTCTCTCTCATCAGGCCGAGCAACTGACTGCCCTTTTCTGCACAACCAGCCACCTCAAGTGAGTGTCACTCATCTGCCACCTACTTGACACACTTCTCTGAGAGGCCCTTCTTTATTCTGGGGAGAAAAAGGCCCATAATTTGTCATCCTGTAATTGTCACATGCTGCTCATACATATTTTCCCCACCTGGAGTTCCACAAAGTAAGCTGAATCTGACCTGATGAGCTAAAATGAATAGATACACAAGTAAAGTTGAGGGTTTCATTGTGTAATTAATGAAGTGTAACTACCAAATTGTAGTCTAGAAACACACGTTGTGAGCCAAATACACACCAGCCACTGTGCTAGGTGCTGGGGGTTTGAAATGAATAAAAAGGACCTATCACCTCTGCGAACCTTGAATAATTCTTGAACTTTCTGAACATTTTACGGTAAAAAACCAAAAACAGAGCCTTGTGATTCTCTTCCTTCTCTTGCAGCACGCAGGAGGAACCCAAGGAAATGGACAAAGGAAGTGAATCAAGGAGGTAGTACTATCCCACGATATTTCACACTTGACACCCCATTTTCAAGCACCCGCACACTTACTTTCTATCTGGGAATGGAGATCATTGACTATCACTTGTAGCTGCCCGAGAGTCATGTCCCGCAGGTCGGTGGGCTTTAAACTTCTTTTCATCAGGCATTCGCTTATGTGAGGCATGTGTGGTAGCTGAAGATGCAGAGGGAAGAAATGGAGGTGTGACCCGAGCAGCCAGGGCACTGAGCACAAGACCCACTTTTCTCCTGACAGACCCACTCTCACCCACTTCCGTTCAGGTTCTGCGCTCCACAGCCTTCCCGGTCTGAGCTTCCCAGCGCGAGCTCCCCGCCCCCCAGCCCCATACACCCCGTTGTCCAAAGCTCTACTGGCATCAAAATGCTACACTACTCAGATCAAAAGCTATCTGACTGGTCATGAACACAGGCTGTGACAACCGTGAGTCAGTGATCTTGTCCACAAATGAATGACTAGGGAGCGCCACGAATACCAATGACATGGATAAAGTTAGTAATATCCATCCGCTCTTTATGAGTTTGCACCATGTTACAAGCACTGTGCTGTGTGCTTTGGATGCTTTGTTCACTGAATTCTCACAATCGTGCTCTCACAAAGGTGTTATTATTCCCATTTGATAGAGGACAAAACCGAGACTTCAGTAACTTGCCCAGAGCCCCGCAGCAAGTTAATGGCAGTGCTGGACTTCAAAGCCCAGGCCCTTATCCACCATGCTGTACTGTCTTCCCTGGAAGGTGGGAATGACAGCCAAGGCGATAGTGAATTTACCACAACCAGTAGGTTCTAAACTGATACTGCTTTAATGACACTAAAATATTCCCCTGACAGCTAATACCACCTCTAAGAAATACAGTAGATATGAATCAAAAACAGTTTACTTTCGTGTAATCTCTTATGTATCTTTCAGTGATACAATAGGAAGGAAAAGGAAACAAACTTAAATATTTCTCAATGACAGTACTTTTTACAAACTGCCTTGTAGAAACCCAGGTTTGCATAACTCTGGGAAAGAACTGGGACCACGTCAACCATTTGCAGCCACCAAACCATTCTCTGGCGTTTCAGTGTCTACTGCTTACGAGATCAGCGACGGGAGACTTTTTCCTGTTCTGTTTTTCCACTTCTACTTGCATTTTGGCCATTGGTTTGGCCATGGCGAGGGCCATTTTGGCTTCGGCTTGCAATTTCTTTTGCCTTGTGAGGAAATCCATGTCATCCAGGGATTCGGATTCCTCTTCAGTAGTGTCTCTATCAGAATAGGAAGAACTCTGTTTGCTCTGTGAAGGAAAAAAGAGCAGCCCTGAGCTTTCTGTGTCAGGCGCCATCTTTGGAGATGGGCTACAGCAGTCCCTGGGACCTCCCAGAGTGGCTGAGAGAGAGTCCCCTCCAACAACGCGACTCACCACCTGATTTGGTCCGTACAAATCTCAAATAACATTAAAGCAGATGGTTTCTTTCCTCAGTGCCAAGAACAGACTCTGATTTTAGCAGAGTCACACAATAATAGGAAGAATCTACTTATGACAATAAACTCGAGAGGTCCCTTTGATTCTTGGTCTCAAAACTCTCCTGAAGGGATCAGACACAGCAAAATATTTAACCCAGAGCTAAGGCAGTGTGTTCTCTGGAGTGGACAGGATCTCAGGCATCCAATGGAGTTCTGACCTTGCCCTGCACTCATGGACCAACACAGTTTCCTGCTGGTTGGTCTTTGGTAAGGAAGGTGATAAAGACTTCACAGAGAGTAAAGGATTCCAGCAATTAGCGGCCTGGATCATTAAGTCATCCTTTGTAGTATGTGTGCAAGGAATGAGTAAGGAATGTTTTATGCACATTATCTTGCTGGTTTCTCTGAGCAACGTCTCTGCATGCTAGCGCTCCCATCCTCACCCGGATCCCCGCCGCTGCCTTTTAAAATGTGTCCCACTGCCGGTCTGCACTTAATATTTCTAAGCCCAATGGAGAAGGACTGGCATCTAGCATAATTTTCTGGGGCATATGTGATTTCTCTTATGGCTTAATGTGAAAGTAGTTGCTAACTTTAACAGAGCTTATGTCTCCTTGTTGTATCACAGCTTTGATTCTTCATTGCCAAATTTTAGGAGCATGCTATGTCAAGAAATGGCACGAGACGTTCCTTTTTTAATCTCTGCCATGTTTTTTTCCTGACTAACAGCAACAAAAAAGAAGCTAGGTGACCAGGAAAGCACACACACAGAGCTTTGGTGGCTTTGGACTCACCATGGGAGACAAGGGGGTGTCCAAGCTGGTTTCAGTCTTACTGTCATCAGCATCGCTGTCCTTATCACTGCCGCTGTCGTTGACGAAGCATATCTGCAGGTTCATCCCACTCTGCAGCCTGCGTGGAAGCAGACAGGACACCAATCCTGCTCAGCTATTTGTTATCTGGGGGTACGCGTTACAACTGTCTGGCTTTGGTAACAGAAAGCAGGTTTAGGTGTTCTTCGCGTGGAGAAGTGGGTGACCAGTATCACTCCCAACTTACACATGAGAACTTTTACTAAAGGACAATGATGATAACTTAATGAGTTCGTAAGTTGATAAACGATAACTTTTGCTAATATTATTTTTTTTCACACCAATTTCATGTTATGTGAAAGATAATTTAAGGCCACATATAATAGCCCCCGGCACAATACCAAACACATGGTGGGTGCATAATAAAAACGTGTGGAGTCACTGAGTTTACATTCCTGTTGATAAAGATGAATGGGCTCCTCAGCCTGCTGTCATCTAGTGTCCTGTCCCATGGGGACAATTCAAAGAAGTGCACCAGAGCCAGCCTCCCAGGGCCACTGCTCTCTGAAGAAAGACTCCTTTTTTCCCTCCCCCAAATAGACAGAATAGGGCTGTCTGAAGGGAAACTATGCTTTGAGTAAGCTGCCAAAAGCCATCGAAGGGAGCTCATTTATGTCATTAAAAAAATACACCACAGGTTCACCGTAGAGAAACTTAAGGAAACCCTGAACCCAGTCAGAAGGGCCCAACCTTGCAACCCAGCAGAGTGCCTGGAGCACAAGAGCCTCCGAGGTGGAGACTTCTCCGGAGCTCATTATGTCTGTGGTGAATCCTGTCGCTCCACGAGCGAGGCTGCTGCAGAGGTGACCACAGACGGTCACCCAGCGGTGTGTCTGTTCCACATGAGGGCGGACCACAGATACAACTTCTGTCCTAACCTTTTTTTGAAATTGAACACATTTCAATACTGTTTGGCTATGAAGAGTTTTCAAAGAAGTAATTTTCCAAGCATCCCTGGTAGTCCCACTCTGTGTGTCAGGGTAGAAGAAAAGGCAAAGGAAGCTCCTCAGCAGCGAGGGATCATAAGGAGACTTGTCTAAGCCAGGTTTAGGAAGCCAACAGTGAACTGCTCTGGCATTATTACTGTCACAGGGAGGAATGCAAAGAGCAACTCGTCTGATAGCTGACATTAGTATCTTTTTTTATTCCAATGGGCAGGGATGCTTTGTATAAACTGTTCAGATGACTCACGTAAAGTGATTCTTTGACAACGATAGGGAACCTGGGAAAAGAAAATCTACCGATTTAATACAGGCACCGTCACTGTTACGTGTATGTACTGCCACCTATCGGTAACTTCTGGAATTACTGAAAATCCAGTAAGGAAAGGCAACCTTCCCCTGAGCAGACAAGGAGCCAGGCCCTCGCCAGGCCTGGAAGGCACACGTTCTGCTGTGGTCAGCTCAGGATGCTTGGAGTCCGTCGGACTTAGGTTCTGAATCCTCACTTCTTTCTCTGGGCCCATTACTTAACCTCTATGAACCTCAGTTTCCTTATCAGTAAAATGGGGTGAATAATTCCATGTTTTGTTGGAAGGATGAAATTAGTTCAGCGCTAGGCCAAGGGTAAGTATTCTGCACATATTCATAGTCCTCATTTTTCTACTTTCTGAAAGCCCAAAGGAATACAGAATTTTAAAGGTGATGCGGCTTTGTAAAGGGACCTCTAAAGTCACTTACTTGAAGACCTCGCCTGGCCTTGAGTAGCTCTGACAGTGTTCTCAAGCTGTCTTAAACTATTCGGCAGTTTGGGCTTCTACTGAGCTGGAATTTATTGCCTTTTAATTTTCTTCCATTGGAGTTTTTTTTTTCCCCTGGAGAAATCTAATATGTTCAGGTTACCCTATGATCCCACATAATTAAGTTTTAAAATTAATTATCTGTAGTTTGTCAACCACCCCCTCCAATCAACCCATTTTTAATTTAAAACTCAAGATATATGGATTAGGAAATAGTGGGAAGTAAAACTGCAAATTAAACAAAACACATTAAAAGCATATTTTAAAATTAAAAAGGCATTTTAAATTAAACTTAATTTGAATCTAGGAATATGTAACATTTTCTATTTACTGAACTGCTAAAGTCTTGAGAAGAAGTGTCTGGCCACTGGGTGCACAGATTATAAAAAATACAATAACCCATGATACCATTACAAAATAAGGTTTAAAACATCCGGGGATATATATTTTCATTCTGAAGAAAGTCTGATCATAAATTCTGTCATTCTGCCCCCAACTGACCTTTGTGCTAAGGATCAATGCAGACCTCAATCAACCAAACCATACAGCATTTCTAACTCAGGAAAGGCAAAGGAAAAAAAAAAAAAGGGGAAAGATTTAGTAGTCAGAATGAAATGAAAAAACACCTCAGGTAGAAATTCAGAAAATCGCCTTAGTACCACATTATCACCGTGGGAAACTGAACAGAGCTTCTTACGGGGTGAGACTTACAATTCCTTACAGCAGTAATCACCAAGAATGTTACTCTCAGGAAAAGGAAATTATATGACATAACAGCTAATGGTTCAGAGGGGATTTTAGTAAAGACATCTTAAAATGGACTCAGGTTTCAAGAAGGATTTGTTTGCCTTTAGCCTTTAAGCAGGTTTTAAGATGAAGACGGCTTTGGGGAAACTCAATCGCAGTCCGGCTGGGGGGTGAGTGGGGCCACCTGGTGCTCTCGAAGGCCTCTGTGTCACAGGGTCAAGCAATGATAACCCCTGTTCTGCCTCCCCCCCTCCCCACCCTGGGGGGAAGCACGGCTGCTCTGAGGCTCATTCCTGCAACCTGGAGTTCCCGGCCTCGGTCCCGCACACTGCGGTGCGCCTGGCCTCGGTCCCGCACACTGCGGTGCGCCCGGCCTCACTTAGACCCAGGCTACACAGTCTTGCCAGATCCATGCTGCCAGGGGTCTAATTTGCCTGGATCTCTCAAGCAACATCAGAGGTGAAAACGAAACATGATCCTCATCTTTTAATTAGCGATATGATTTAAGGTATCCAAGTCAAGGTTGCTTGATGTTTCGAGCAGCATTTAGCAGCGTGTTGCACGCAAAAGGCTGCCTGCCATCTGCCTTGCCTGTCGATATTAGAGCTGGAAGGTCTGTGTCCTGGTCATCCCGGAAACCTCTTCCCCTTATGAACCGCGAGGCAGTGAAAAAGCACACTGCAGCCCGGAGTTACTGACAGGGAGCCCCGGGACCTGAACAGAGGGTGTTCTGGCTGGACAACGCTCAGAAATATGAAGACACAAAGACTGTGTCTTCTGGGCATCTCAGCGTGAGTGGAAGGGGCTTTCTTAGTGACAGTGCCTGCTCGCCAGCAGCAGGAAGGCATTTAGTCGGGAGGGCATTCAGCACAAACATCTGCTGGCTTTTAGGGCGAGGAAGACCTTTTTTTGTAAAACGCCTGTGCTGACTTCCAACTACCATTGCTGGGGATATTATTAAAATACGCACAACGCCAAGAGGATGGCAGAGGTGAAAGGTTTTGAACTACCGAGGACGGTATCTCAAAAACCTAGCCAAGTGATAATATAATCTGGTATATAGATATTTTTTTCAAAATACAAGGGCAAGACCAGTTTATTCCCGGAGGAGATTGATGATCCTAAAGTCTGCTGTGATTCCTAGTAGGGCGGTAGCCACTGTGAATCTGGCCTTTGTCCTTGGCCGTGGTTTGAGGTGACTGGGACTGGGCTGTTGTGAGGCCGGGTCTGAACCCCAGAGCTACTTGGTGTTTTCTGATTTTAGAAATAGCAGTGTCCCAGCACCAGCTTAGACCACCGGTGTCTACACAGAAACGTTTAAGATTCTGTGGTTTTTACCCCCTACACCATCCCTTAGTTAACTTCACTTGAACTGTTGCACTGAATTTGAGTTTAAAATGATGTTCGCTCATATTCCCTTGTTGGGCTGTAAAACCACCTGTGGGTAACAGGCAAGGTAAGAGCTAGTTACTCAGAGACGTCAAAAAAGTTCCCCAGACCTATAACAGCCTGATTTATAAAAATGGTCCCGATTCTCCCCTCCCTGCACCTGCCCCCTTTATAATGTGACCTTGCAGCTTCTCCCCTCAAGGACTGGAGTCTATTTCCCTCCCCCCGGGCTGGCTTCTGACATGTCTTGCCAACAGGATGCACACGAAGTACCAGTGTTCCGGTGCCAAGTCTCCCCCTCAGGACAAGTCCAGGCTCGCCTGCTGGCAGATGAGTGACTTCCTAGCACTGAGCTCCATCAGCAGTTGTCCCCACTGAAGCCCCGAATGCCCGAGAGAGCTCGGCCAAGGGCAGTAGAGGCACCTGACCCACTTGCAGCGGACTGCAGACGCGAGTAAGCCCACAGGAGCCCATCTCTGATAGTAGAACTGCTCGGCCAACCTAGAGGCTCCTAAACAGAAATCAATGTTTATTATTGTATGCCGCTGATACGGGTGTTTTTGGATTATACATCATCATTGTGGTGACAGATAACTGGTACAAGGTCACAAAGAAGAGACTTCAGGCTGAACCTCTGGCTTTTGAATCCAGGGCCCTTCCCCCCATACTACACTTAACCTCAGGTCTGGGTTTATTAGCTCTCGCCCGTGTGTCTGCTAATATAATCTTAGGGGGCTTATACCTCCTGCAGTTGCTTATACTTCTAAGGTAATTGTTTGGTTTTCCTCAAGAAGCGGACCGAGAAGGAACTACCCATATGCTTATGGTTTCAAACATGCCTTGCTCATTTTCTATCCACAACCAGAGTGGCTGTGAGAGCCACTGGCCCCGCTCTATCATTTGTTGCTCGATATCCCCAACTAGTTTGTGGCTGGGCCATTAAAATATGTTATTTCCATGTATTTTAATGGATCTTTGATGCATTATTCAAAGACTTTATGCACAATAATCACCCATATTTTTATAATATATCTTTTTTTGTTTCATGAAACCTTCAAAGGAGAAGGAATATAAAATGTGGGTTGTAATTACCTAAGGGTAGCTGTAAACGCATTTCATCTTTCTAAGGATGTGTTGTGAAGAAAGAATGTGAGAACAATTGTGGTTTGGGTGAGCTCCCGATGTCCTGAATGTGTGATGGGTCCCTGCAGAGTGTGCTGAGGTGGGTTAAAATGAGGTGTTGCTACTCCTTTGATAAAAGACTTTTCCCATCCCCAAACCCTGACCCCCCCCTCCTCTTCTGCTACCCAATATTTGTTATTGTGGAAATACTATTCTAAAATGCTATTTCTTATTTTGTGGGACTGTGTTCATTTCTTTTGCTAAGCGGTGTGTAATGCATGGGATGATCATTTATTGGACTTTTAGAAAAGACTGGTATTTATGTAACAGGTGTGAATATTGCTGGTCCAGCATATATCATCACAGACACACACAAAATATAAATGATTTTTATACTAGAGAAGGGATGTTTAACTGTTCACTCATTCACTCATTCATTTGAGGATCAGGGAATACCTTCTCTGCAAACTCCACGGCACCAACAGGCTGGTGCTGAATAGCTGCTGTCCGTTTTGGCCAGGGCATAACAGTTTCTAATTTGTTACAGTCCCTGCTACTCCCTATTGCCTTGTATCTGGGCTTCTTCACTCATGTATGTTTCTTGCTGACCCCTGAAGGCATTTATAGTTCATGACCCCTCTGTTAAGTGGATGCATAGTTAGTAGTTGAACCACGAACAGAAATCCGGTTTTTTAATGGGTACCAAGTGCTTGGATCATTAAATCATAATGTACAAATAGAAATGTGGACTACATAGAGCATTGGAAGAGAACTCGAAAAACACGAGTAGATACTATCTATCTATCCATCCATCCCTATACTCCCTATATGAGAAAAGAATACTTTTATGACCTGGACATCCATTAGTAAATAAGGTGTTAACCAAGAAGGGTGACTGAGCAGGGAACTGCAGAAGAAAGGTCTTGGGAAATCGGAGCAGGGCGGGGGGCGGGGGAGATAAAGGCAGGAGAGATGGGAAAGCCCACCCTCTGGCATGCACATGCCCAGAGAAGTTCATGGTAGCTCCAAATTCCATGCCGCAGAGAGGATTGGGGACAAGAGGGGACACCATGTCTCTTTATGTCCCATCCTGACCCCACATCTTACAGGACTCAGGCATTCGGCTTCCTCTGCGAAAGCTGAGGAAGGCAGCTCCAAAGGTGGCTGGGGTGTGAGTGGCCCTCTCTAGGTTTTTTTTTTTCTCCTAATCCTGCACATAATTTCTTGTTCTGCTTCCTTTTCTAAGGCTAGTTCTGGACCTTCCATCTGTACATGTTCGCATGATGGCTGGAGGGCATCCAACACCACACAGCCACAGAATCTTCTCAGCACGTAAGAAACTGATAGAAAAGGGGAAGAGGCATTCATCAGCTTTTCTTTGGTGAAGCATCACAGCCCCTGTATCCTCAGCTGATTCTCCCAAGAGCTATAAATACTTGCATTCCCCAGACAGCTGTTGGTTCTAATTTCACATCAGTGTCCAGTTTCTTCACTAATGACCACTTACATGTAATTAAATTTGGAATTATAAGATCTTAATGTTGAAAAAAATGCATTTCACCTGAAATATTTTCTATCACGAATTGAAGACCAGAATGAGGCTTCTTGTGATATTGGAATGACGATGGAATAAAACAGTTATCTCTCTTAGGTACCAAATGTGGTCTACTTTCATCTTAATCAAAACCAAATGATTTCTAAGCAATTTACATTCTGAAATAAAAAGTTACTTTTTTTTTTTTTTTTTTTTTAGAGAGGAAGAGGAAGAGAGAAAATCCTAAGTAGGTTCCACGCCTAGTGCAGAGCCCGACGTAGGGCTTGATCTCACGACCTTGAGATCATGACCTGAGTCGAAATCAAGAGTCACACGCTTCACTGACTGAGCCACCCAGGCACCCCAAGAGTTACCATTTTGGGTCATCTACTATGTGTTAAGGCACTTCATATATATATTACCTCTACCCCTTAGATACACTAAAGTATTATGAGCCTCATTTTCCATATGAGAAAACTAGGATTCAGAGGTTAAATTGCACAGGTCACAAAGATGGTATTTTACTCTAGAAGAATCTGTTTTGAGAGGCCAGGGCACTTTAAGAGGACAGAATAAATTCATGAATGGAAGAAAAGAAAAGATGAAAAAAGAAAGCAAAAAAACAAAAACAAAACAAAAAACTGGAAACAATTGCAATGGCTAACAATAAGAGATTGATTAAGTTTATTTGGTGAAATATATAATGGCCATTATGCAGCTAGTAAAAATACATATGATAGAAGAGCAGTTATGAACATGGGCAAATGTTCCTGATACACTGTTAAGTGAAGAAAAATCAGGCTATAAAACAGTAGGTAAACTACGATTCCAATTTTGTAAACAAAAATGTGAAGATATATTATGCATAGAAAAAATGGCAGGAAATATACCTAGATCTTTTTTGGTGGAAGAAATTCAGTTGACTTTGAATTTCTCTCCTTTGATCTCCTCTGAGTTGTCATGTGTGGGCATTTAGCAGGAATTAAAAAAGGAAAA
The DNA here is from genome assembly GCF_054177405.1 of Leptonychotes weddellii. Lineage (NCBI taxonomy): Eukaryota > Metazoa > Chordata > Mammalia > Carnivora > Phocidae > Leptonychotes > Leptonychotes weddellii. The sequence goes on along the minus strand of NC_138369.1, from coordinate 99,060,203 downwards.
GGAGGGAAAATGGGTGAGTTGATTAGCACTTGTGTGTTGGAGAAAAGGTGAGTAGGATGAAATGTTTGACAGCTGGAAGAGGATGGTTGTGTGTCTGACTCAGATGGTGGCTATGCAGGGAACATGACTCACACAGGAGTCAGGCTGGCCTTTTGGTTTTGGCAAGGGGCTTGGGACAGCAGATCCTCTTGGAGGGCAGCAAGAACCGTGTTCTTTTAAGCAAACATTTCTGGAGATGGACTCTTTTATCAAATGTTGACATCCCTTCCAGGCCCAGTCTCAATCCCATTCTCCCCGCTCAGATCTGCAGTAGATCGTAGACTCGGAAGTAATTGATACACATTTAAATGTCTGTGCTTTTAAAGCCAGCCTGCTTATTTACTCCTCTCAGCCCAGACAGAGTTTAAACTTGTATTTTTCTGACCTGTTACAAATAAATACAGATGAATTTCAGCTGCTGGAGATGAAGAAATGCTTGTTGCTTCCCGACCAATGATAATGTTCATGTGTCGGGGGTAAAGATATGGCAGTTGGAGAGTCAGTGCCTGTGCATGGTTTTGAGCGGTATGACTGGATTTGATGACAATCTCAAGTGCAAATTCTTTTACTCTCTTGTACACTGAATCCTGTTTTCACCACTTTTTATATTCATGTTTTAAAAAAGCTGGGCGATCACTTAGGCTTGGTTGCAGAGTAAGCTTTATCCCAAAGACATTCTTTTTTTTTTTTTTTAAGATTTTTAAAATTATTTATTTATTTGACACAGAGAGAGCGAGCAGGGGGAGCAGGAGAGGGAGAAGCAGGCTCCCCGCTGAGCAGGGAGCCCGATGCGGGGCTCGATCCCAGGACCCTGGGGTCATGACCTGAGCCGAAGGCAGCCGTTTAACCGACTGAGCCACCCAGGCGCCCCCCCAAAGACATTCTTTTTCATGATTTAATTTGTGGTCATTTGAATTATACACAGTCATTCAAAAGAATGTAGATCTACTGAATTTCATTGATTCTAAGAAGCGTGGTTGTTCATATTTTGCCATCTTTAAAGACAGGTGTCTCACAATCTCAGCCACTCCAGCGGCTGGTGGCATGACTTTCACTGAGCTGTCACCCCCTCAGCCAACAAACCAGTTAAGGACCACTCATGAAGAGGTGGGATCTGGTAGTTCAGCTTTCATGCCTTCTGATAAGAACAACAAAGCTCCAGCATCCAAACCTGCAGAACAAGGCCGGTGGCTTGGAAGGTGATGCACAGCATCTCCCGATGGCACAGAGCGGGACACTGTGGGGAAAAGCGAAGACTGACAACTCGGAGGCAAAGTGGTTAAATGGAGAGTTGGATTCTGAACATGAAGAGGGTTTCAGACTATCTTAACCAACATATATTACTTTTTTTTTAATATGTACAAGACACAGGTGATAAAAGTATATATCCAAATAAGTCTAGAAGGCTTCTTTCAATCACTAAAATAAAAACCCTAAGTGTTAAGGAGGCATGTGGAATGGTGGTGGCAAGGGGTTTTCAAAGCATGTGATAATGTGGACGAGAGCAATGTGAGGGGCACGGAAATTTTCCAAGATTGAACAAAAGGACTGTGTTAAACCTCCAGATGACACAGCCCACTTGCAGTCAGTTGGGAGTGTTTTCTCGTAGCAGTGAATGCTTTTGTGAACTCTCAAAGGAACGCAGTCTTCATCTGGGCTGCATGTGTCCAGACACATGTATGGGAACAGTGTCCAAAGGGAGTGCGAACAGCAGAATCACTTGTCAGAGATGATGCGCCAATGAAAAATCACTCCTAGAAGCTCTTTTACTTAAACATTTAGCTGTCCACCGGAGCCATTTTTAAACATAAAATGGAGCCCTGTGGCCTTTTCCTCCCTGCCTCCCACCCTTTTGCAACAGTTCCGACAACTGAATTCTCATTGGCGATAACAAAAAAATTCGTGAGACAGGGTACAGTACAGCTGGCTTTGCCTCTAGCAAGATGTCAACTTTCGCTTGCACAAAACTAATTGCACCTAATTAAACTGGGGTCATTGGCATTATTGTGAAGTGAGGCCATTTATTAGACAAAGAAAATTTCACAAATACCATTTTGCTTTTCTTTCAGGTTTGTGAGAGAGAAGAATTGCTTATATAATTAAATTTGTTTTGCCATTTTAATCTTATGACTCCTCAAAAGAGCCACTTCAAATCTTGCTTTACTTTTAAAATTGTGTGCTATTTTAGAATAGTAGAGGTAATCCTTGGAGGAGGACATAAAAAAATGACAGGTTTCCTATAGATTACCTAATTATTTTTCAAACAGCATAAAAAAATAATTTGTAAACTACCATTTACAATGACATGTATCTTGGAATTACTTACACGAAGGGTTTCCTAAGCAAATTATTGGTACATGTGTAGGAGATTAATACGAAGTTTAAAAGATACGTTGCATGTTATAAATAGGTTGCTACAGTATGTACCTATTACTTCAAGAGAGATGCCATGGAAAGCAAATTTCATTGCGTTGAAATGGGATTACCTCTTTCCTCACCCATGCTGGGTATGTAGGACTACGCTGCTTCTTTCTCCAGGAAATAATGCAAAAATTATTACTGTTGGAGACAAAAGGATGATTTACTTTCCTGGCAAAACGATGCTGGTTCAACTTGGGATTCTGTGGCTATGTATATGCAGATTCCCAATTCCTCATAGTCAAAGCTCCCGTGAATCCAATTTCTTTAAAGGTTCTCTCCATCACTGTTATCTGTCCAGTTGATACAACTCCCTGGGTTGGGTGCCTCCCCAGCCTCCATCCCAGCCCAAACCCAAGAGAAGGGGGTAGGTATCTATGATTGGTCTGGTCTCAGCCATTCACCAAGAAACCTGTAAGAATAACAAAGAAATGGGTTCTGATTCGGGGATGTTGGCGATGTTGGAATGGTTGAGATGCGTAAACAGTAATCATTATTCAACCAGCTGCTCAAAAGCTCTCTGGGGAATTTGTTTCTCATAATATTTACAGTGTTTAGAGAGAAGGGTATAGCCTCTTCCAGGTGCCACCTTCCCGCTGTATACTTCATGAAAAAGATGGTATTTATATTTATATGTATATGTATGTAAATAAAAATCTATCTTGGGGTAAGGTAAGAAGAGAGGGAAGAGTCAGGCTTATTTTATGGTTAGTCTGGGGCGAGGAGAATGGAGAAGGCCACAGACGTTTTCCACAACATCAGATCAGGGTGTAATGTCTGAAAAATGAAAGGTCTCCCCGCTGTCTGTTACAATGACCGCTCTGTCTGTGCTCCCACAGCAGTCAAGCCGGCCCCAGGCCTTTAATAACACCGAGCTGTACCAACTCAGAGTCCCAAAATATTACGGTGATTCAAGATTAATTTCGTCAATGAAAAAAATAGTTTATAGGAAAGTATGATACTAGTATTAAGAGAAAAGGAGTATTTTTTTTTTCAAGAACGTGACTACACTGAATATTTCTTAGAAACCTATTTCAAAAGTAGAGTAGGTAATTCACTTTTCTCCTTTCCTTTTAAGCTTTCTTAAAGCTTTCGCCGAAACATTTCTAAACAGGGAAAAATAACAAAGGTCCTATGGTCTCAGTTCGAAAAGGCTGATTATGTGTGGATTAGCATGTTCTGAAGAAGAAATGGCGCCTCCTATATTTGCTGTATTTCAGTGTAAGTCAAATTTAATTAGTTGAGTTATGAAGCAATATCAAAATTTCTTTTGTTGCAGTATTAGGCATGAAATGTCTTTATGGGATTATTATAAGCCTCGCTTACATTTAACAGCTTGTCACTCTTTTAAGAAGTGCTTTGGGAGATAGCACCAATTAGAAAAATTCAGTGGGGCTGAAACCCAAAGGGCAACTTGGAGGCCCTTACACTCACAGGAACAGCTCATACATGTCTTCCCAGAAGACCCTCAGCTTACTTCACAATTTCTCACACAGTGTGTATGAGGATAATTTTTACAGGTGAATGCACCTTCTTTAAAATACATAAATAGAACTCCATGATTTTGCCAAAGGTCCCACTTACTTGGGGACGTCTCATCTTAAAAGTAAGCTCAGCACCTCAGAATCCATTGCTTGGCCAATTAATTTTAAGTCCTCGGCCTCATTTAAAAATTGAGCACTGAGCTCTTTGGAGTCATACAGTCAAAAAAGATTTACCTGGTTCTGATGATTTAATAATTCAGCACATGTACTCTCGTGCATTCTGGAGCACCATATTAATGGACTTCCAAGTTCTAATGTCCCTCAAGTGCTTTTGTAAGTAAGAGGTGAGGTATTTCCGGCTCAGTGAAGAATTTCAGGGATTGTAATACATTAGAAAAAAATTAATTCTAATAGGGATGGCGAATGTGGGTTACCCAATCGCAACTGAACATTTCCTGAGGCTTTTCTCTTACATTATCACTGACAAGGGGAAATGACAGTCAGTCTTTGCAGACTTTCCATTTACAGGGATAAAGTGATATTTCTTAGAAACATTAAGTCTCATCATTAGCCATCATCCTAAAGGGTATCCAAAAAGTCACCGTGTTCTCACCGAGGATGATCTCATCCCAGAATGTGGAGATGAAAACATCTGAAAAAACAGGATATAAATAATCTTCCTTATGGCGAGTCAACAAGCGGAGCTTGTTATGAGCTACTGTGAGATCCATATGTGTTTCAATAGCTGTGTCTACACCGGGGGTAGATGACTCAGTGATTTTCAAATTTGGCTCTGCCTGGAGAGTTTCGGGTAGGCTTTGGGGGCGTGTAGGGAGTGCTGGAGAGAGGCCCTCCGGTGGAGGCCTGGGGAGGGGCACTGAGGGGAAATGACAGGGAGGCATTTTCAGGGCAGGGGTATCCCAGACCCTCTTCTTCTGTCTTCCCAAACCACAGGAGGACAGCTTGGTTTTACACACAGGGTTTCTGCACAGGATTTTATTTGAGAAGATACTTCTGCTATTAGAAATAATGAAAACCATCCTCCAGGAAGCCATCTGGCCCAAACTTTCAAGAGACTTCTAGTTCAACATGGCATTTTGAACACAGGTATTTGTCTAGTCTCTCTTCTGAAATCCTGGTAAAATAATACTAAAGGAAGAAAGAAGGCATAAACCTCTAGGGACAAAGAAAGTGGGAAAGGAGACAATAGCACATGAGAGGGTGTGAAAAAATGTTGGAAGATAAAATGCAGATGGGTGAGAGGTATTTGACTTAAGATTTCAATTTGCTGGGTGCTTGCAGGATGGCTGGGCAAGGAAGTACATACATAAGCACTGCTGAGGCCCAGACACGCTCAGGTACACTGCAGCCCGGGGAGTGCGCTGGCCCTGCACACCAAGAAGACTCACCGAGCAACCGAAAGGACTATCCAGACCCTCTATTTGCCCTGTCCGCTGTGGCCTGGGAGAACGAGGAAGTTTACTATCTCGAGAGGTTGAACCAGGGGAGCTCTGAAAGGGGGCACACTCAGCACAGCTGAAGTATCAAACGGAGGGCCTTTACTGACATCAAAGGAATTCAATAACACTGTACATGACGAACCTTCAACCATTCCCCTGCTAGAGCCTTAAAATACTGGCAGCCAGGCTTAAAACCCCTCAGGATGAGGTTGGAGAGTTCTCGGTGGCAACTTAGAGTCCAAAAGAAAAGAGCTGTACAGGGGCGCCTGGGTGGCTCAGTCGTTAAGCGTCTGCCTTCGGCTCAGGTCATGATCCCGGGGTCCTGGGATCGAGCCCCGCATCGGGCTCCCTGCTCAGTGGGAAGCCTGCTTCTCCCTCTCCCACTCCCCCTGCTCGTTCGTGTTCCTGCTCTCGCTATCTCTCTATCAAATAAACAAATAAAATCTTTAAAAAAAAAAAAAAAAGAAAAGAGCTTTACATACTTTTATTTGGAGGCACCCTAATGAAATAGTTGCATTTTTATTTGACCATTCTAAGGGGAAGTTCACAATTCCTTAATTCAACAAAATTCAACAAATCTTCAGGGACTATGTATTAGGTACTAATTATTTTTATTTTTTTTAAAGATTTATTTATTTGAGAGAGAGAGAGAGCGTGTGAGCAGGGGGAGGGGGGAGAGGGGAAAGGGAGAGAGAGAGAATCCTCAAGCAGACTCCCCACCAAGCATGGAGCCCGACACAGGGCTAGAATCCAGGACCCTGAGATCAGGACCTGGGCCGAAATCAAGAGTCAGTCGCTTAACCAACTGAGTCACCCAGGCATCCCTGTATTAGGCACTATTTAGTCAATAGTTATGGTGGAGAACAAAATAGACCTGCTCTCTTGGAGCCCATATTTCAGTTTTAGACAAAGACAAAGAATGAATCAAAAGAAGAAAAAATATCTATGTAATACAATATTAGGTAGTGATAAGGACCCCAAAGGAAAGCAAATTAGGGTAAGAGGATAAGCAGGGTAAGAGGAGAGAAAGTGATAGGTATGTTGGGTGTTCACTTTTTAATTGGGAGGTCAGGGAAGGTCCCTCGGAGGAAACAATGTATGTCACCAAGCCCCAACCATAGAGTTCACTTACAGTATTTAGCATTTTACACTTAATTGTTGATGGGCAGAAATCAAAACAAACAAAAATAAACTCAGAAAACATCATGGACAATGTAGAAATCAGAAGAAAACATTTTAAACAATTTACCTATAATCAATACCTACTGTAAAATGAGAAAGCATCATTTCAAAAATTTTTGAAAACTTAAACAAAGTGGGACAAATTTTTAGAAAAATACAACCCACCAGAACTGACTTAAGAAGAAATAAGAAGCATGTACAATCTTAACACCATCTAAAAACTGGAAGCAGTTAAAGCAAACACACAAAGTAAATACCAGGCATGAGAGTTATACAGGTGAGAAATAGCATATTCTAATATTATGCAGACTTTTCTTAGACATTATGTAATAATGTAACCAACTAATTTTTTAAAATTTTATTTTATTATGTTATGTTAATCACCACACATTACATCATCAGCTTTTGATGTAGTGTTCCATGATTCATTGTTTGCATATAACACCCAGTGCTCCATTCAATACATGCCCTCCTTAATACCCACCACCAGGCTAACCCATCCCCCACCCCCCTCCCCTCTAGAACCCTCAGTTTGTTTCTCAGAGTCCATAGTCTCTCATGGCTCATCCCCCCCTCCGATTTCCCCCTCTTCAATTTTCCCTTCCTACTATCTTCTTTTTTTTTCTTTTTAACATATAATGTATTATTTGTAGCCAACTAATTTTTAAGCCAGCCTTGCCCTGATACAAAAACAAGAAAAAAATACCATAAGAAAAGAATATAGCAGACCCATGTCACTCATGAATATAAGTGTAGTAATCCTAAACAAAATATTATTAATAAAATTCAATAGTGTCTGAAAAAGAAATCCAACCATTTTTGCTTTATACTAGGTATGCAAGGATTGTTCAATATTTTAAAAATCTATACAGTAATTCATTAATAGATTAACAGAGGTAATCCTATAATGATCTCAACAGATGCAGAAAAAGCATGTAATAGTTATACGCCTAGTCATGATAAAAATTCTTTACAAATTATGAATATAAGGGAATATAATTAACTCATATAAAGAGAGACATTAAAGAAAACCTAAAATTAACATCATCCTAAATGAGGAAACACTAGAAGTATTCATTTAATATGAGAAATGAGCTAAAGATTCCAACTACTACCATTTTTAATCCTTAATATATTAGGGCGCTACCCATGCAATAAAAGAAAAAAACCAGAGGCGTGAGGATTGGAAAGCAATAAATAAAGCTGCTGTTTTTCAGATGACAGTATTTAAAAAACCCGAAGAATCTACAGACAACTTTATTAGAAGTAACAGGAGGGCAGACAAATAGTAGGAACAATATAACGAAGTGGATGAATTTAAGGCTAGTATAAAAACTAAGCTGCATTTCTGCTCACCAGCAGCAAAGCAACGAGAATGCATTATCAAAGAGAACTTAAAATAATAGCAGAATGCCAAGTATCTAGAAATAAATACAATAAAGGATGTACAATACCTGTAAATGAGAAATTACAAACCTTATTAAGAGATACTCAATAAGATCTAAATAAAGGAGACAAAGGCCATGTTGATGGTAGGGAGATACAATATTGTGAAAAGGCATTCTTCCCTGAATTGATCTATAGATTCAATACAATTCTAGTCAAAATCCCAAGAGAGTATTTTGCTGCACTTGATTAGATGATTTAAAGGTGATATGGAAGAATACAAAAGCAAGAACCGGTAGCATACTTCTGAAGAAAAAGAGGAGAGGGACTTGCGTGCCTGTCCAGATATTAGGACTTATTTTGAGGCTACAGTAATTAAGACTGTATGGTATTGGTGCCGGGATAGAAACACTAACCAATGAAACAGAATGTATTCCCATTAATGTATAGTATATACAGAAGTGGTCTGTCAGATCAGTGAGTAAAAGAGAGATTGTTTAATAAACAGGATGGAAAAGATGGTTATGTGAATGGAAAAAGATGAAATTAGACATCTCCTCCATAGCCATATCAAGAAACCAACTCCTGATTGATTACAGACTTTAAAAAATCACTTTCAACTCTTGGTAGGAAATCTAGGTTAATGTCTTTTGGACCCTGGGGTAGAAGATTTTTTGTACAAGACACAGAAAACATGGACTATGAAAATTTGATAAAAAGAACACTGGTCATAAAAGACACAGTGAGGAAGTGAAAAGACAGGCTACAACCTGGGAAAAGATATTTGCAATACATACAACATATTAAGGATGAGTATCATGACAAAAGAACATTGATAAAACAATTTTAAAAAGCATAAAGAATACAACAGAAATTTGGACGTAAGACCCAAACTGACATTTCACAGAAGGGAAAGCAAAGATGGCTAATAAACACAATGAAATACTATTTAATACCCACTGAATTAACACAAACATAAAAGGGATGAGCAATATTGTGTGAGAAAGACTATGGATCCACAGGATCTCTGCAACCTTGCTGGAGCAGTGTAACTTGCTGCAACCACTCTGGAGAACACTTCTGGCATTATCTTCTGAAGGTGAACATTCACGTATTTTCCTAGTAATTCTGTTTCTAGGTGTGCACCAAAGAGAAGCTCTTGCACATGGGCAGCAGGAGACATGTTCAAGAGTGTTTACAAGCAGTGCTGTTTACAAGAGCAAAACCCCCGAAACAACTCAGTGCCTATAGTCAGAAGAGTGGCTGAATGAAGTGTGATAGACTCACACAGTGGAAGATAATACAGCAGTCAAAACCATGGACTGGAAAAGGGAAAAAAATGGGGCAGTTCTCATTTCAAGACAAACAGTGATGCTTCTCAAGTAATCACAGCTTACTACATGGTTCAGTGTAAATAATCAATGATCTTAATAATGTAAACAATGAACGTTATTTGACCCCAGATTATGAAATAATTATAAAGGGAGAATATGGGGAGTTATATTGACATGTCTGTGGGAAGGCTGCAAAAGATGTGAATCGTCATTTTCTATAGTTGGTAGTCAGTAGATGGTTATTTAAAGTAAAGACTAGGAAAATAGGCATTTTACTTAGAGATATATAGGTAAATTACCTTTTATTAAAAAGGAGTTAAAAGTTAGTGTTAAGAGTTAAAAATTATTGTTTCTGGAGAGTGGGACAAGATAGAGACAGATGGGACAGGGGACTGTATCTGTGTTGTTATTATACATCTCGTAGTTATTGTTAATGCTATTTTCAGAGCCTTATATGCACGTGTGTGTGTATGTGTGTGTGTAACTTTGATTTTAAAAACAAAACCTCCCATTTGGGCCAGATGAATGTGACTTCGCTGAGCAGAGAGATGGGGCTTCTAGAAGAAAACTTTTTGGGGCTTTGGGGAATATTAGAGAAAAGCAGTAGAGATCTATATGGTCAAATCTCATTTTACAAAAAACAAAGAAACTGAGGCATGGTACAACGAAATTGTTAAAGTCTCAAAATCAGAAACTGACTAGGACTAATCCTCAGTCTCCCGGTCCCCAGGCGAGAGCTCCTCCTGCCACACCCTACTGGGAGGGGAAAGAGGTGCTTTCCAGCAAAGGGAAGGCTGGCCTTCCAGCTCTGGAATGACACGTGAGAAAAGTGAGGGAATTCTAGGAGACCCAACCAGCACCCAGCCGAGGATGAGATGCCGTGATTCTGCAACTCCTGTCTCCACGTATGAACCCGCAGCGGTGACTCCTACATGTGCATATATGAGAGCGTGTGTGTGCTTTCTGATTTTTGCTGATTCAGATGAGTCTCTAAGGATGAGACTGAAATACAAGGCTTACTGAAAGCCAGACAGAATAGATTTAAATAGACGTTAAAGCGTCTAATTCTGGGCATCACAGTAAGGAGAGAGTGGTAATCTGTTGGTTGAATAAATGCATGAACGCTATCATGTGTCTCCCACACCTGGCTTAACATGGTAAATATAGCCAGTATTTATACAGGGAGTGATTCATATGCATATTAGAGTTTGGGAAGCTCTAGTCTACAGCCCTGTTTTCTAGGTAAAATTATAATTTTAATATGTTTTTTAATATGTTTTAACTGGAATTAAAAGCTATGCAAATGACCAATGGTATCCTGAAATAAATTATAATAAATGAGCAATGATATCCTGAAAAAAATTAAGATTAAGGAAAAATGCCTGGAGGACAGGTTAAGTACTGTAATAAACATCGAATGATCAAAGTGGGAATTGTATTTCTCAGTTACCAGTATTCATTGCAATCAAATGCATCAGGGGCTGGCGGGGGGGATGCTGGATGCTTTGGGACTGCTTAATGGGAATTCTGGTGGTCTGCCACACTTCTCTAAGCATCAGTTGGCTTGATTAAGAGTGTGGCTTGATTCCCCCATCAAAGTGCAAAATCAGAATTGTGCTTAGGAAAAAAAAAATGAAATATAGAAATATGACCTCAAGTGGCTAGGCGAAAACTAAAAAGCAAAAAACAAACCCAACAGGTGGGGAGGGGGCTGTCTAGAATCCAAATAAAGTGGTAGTATTATGGGGAAAAATACTCAAGGGCTTAAAAGGTATCTTTTATTAAACGTATAGTCAGATGACAAAATCCATTAGGGACATATCAGAAAATCAACTCAAAAGAACACTCACCGAGAGGAAAGGCTTGGCTTCCCACTTTTGCTACAGCTGGTATAAATTCCTGGGCCATCATCAAAGAAACTTCCAAGTGCCAACTTCTGTCGGATAGATTCTCTCTCATTTTTCTGTGCCTAAAATTTCAGGAAAATAAAAAATGCTGATAAGCGGGCAGATCCATCACAGCCATAGCCTGTCTAACTGCTAAGTTTCTTAGAACTGCAACCTCAGAGGAAACACCAATAGACCACAGCACAAGAGCATGGGAATTATGAAGAGCTGAAATTCACCCAATCTTCCCTGGTTTCACCTCCGCAAGCAATTTCAGTTCTTCAGAGCCTTTCACGATCACGGGTCTAGGAAATCACCATGGTGGTATTAAATGGTGGTCACCGGAAGATAACTAGATTATTGGGTGCTGCAATCTTTCTTCTTCTTACCTGCTAGATTTGACAGCAGGTAAGAGTAAAGTCGTGGAGGGCAAGCACTTTGTCCCAAATCAAATCACTTTTATCCCAAATGTGGCCTTTCCCAGGATCTTGTCTTCTCTCTTCTGCATATCGTCTCTTTGGCCCACTTTCTCTATTGCAAGAATATTAATTCATTCAGCCAATATGTACCAAGCCTCTAGGAGATGGCAGGTGCCACCACATTACAATGTGGAACCCAGCCCAGGCTGGATCATCGCAGCCCCTGACTGCACTTAGCTTACAGTCTTGGTTCAAGAGTTCTCCTGATCTCACCAGTTCAGAACCCTAACACAGGGCCTGGAATAGCTGGAGAATTCTAACTGGGCCCATCTGTTTCATATTTTGAAGGGAAGTCAGGGTCGGTGTGCGTAGCAAAAGGATGTGGGAAACTATACTACTGTGATAATTTGGATATGTTTACAACATTTGGCTTCCCATAAAAGTCCCATAAAAACTCACCATGCTGAACTTTTATACCCTTTAAACAACAGGGGAGAAGATTGGAGATGGTCTCCTTAGTTAAAAATAAAACAACTACAAAAACAAACATAGTGAGTGAGAAATCCTGGGGTGAGAATGAGAGCTTGGTTATCTGTTCTGTGGGATGATGAAGGATGGGAAAAGCACCTTCGGATGTTCTGAGTGGGGGCTGAAGACAATAAGCGAATTTTATTACCAAAAGCAGCTCACAGGATTGAGCATGGCTACGGAAGGCAAGATGGCCCTTGATTCTCCCCGTAGGAGGTTCTGGAGCCACAGCTGCTGCCCAGGACCCAGAAGTTACACGTGAAAGCTCTGAGCTACCATCCGAGCATCACTGTGTCAGTGACGAGACGCACAACCTGCCGGAAGGGTCTCTTTTCACCCCCAAGTGAAGGTGGTTTACTACAGGTTAAGGCTGCTCTAACATGGTGGTTATCAACCACACGTGGCTATTTACATTTAGATGAAAAATTAATTAATTAAAAGTTCAATTCCTAGGTCACACTAGCTGCATTTCATGAGCTCCGCAGCCAGGGGGCTGGGGGGCCCCACATTCAACAGAGCAGAATAAAATACATGAGAGCACAGTGCTGCTGAGACAGTGATTCTCAGCTGCCAGCTTCCACAGTTCGCGTCAGAATTTCCCAATTTCCCGCAGCCTTTAAAACACACATTCCCATAGCTTCTTGGTCTCTGGCTAAGATCAAGTGTAAAATACACACTCCAGGCTCCAGCAGCAGATTTTTAGTTTTGATAGGTTTGCGAACTTCTAGTTCAAGGACCCCTCATCTGATGGTTCTCCTTTTCCCTAACATTTTTCAATTTTTGGCAACCATAGCATCCTTTCGACTCTCACACTTACGGATTATACCTGTATCTATTTATTTGGATAGCCATCCATTTCTGCATGTCCCAACTGGAGCTGTGTCATGCCCAAGAGCTATAGTGTATGTGTGCGGGCGTAAGGCCCCCCGCAGTAGAAGACTGCCTCATACAGCTACAGATGCGATGCTGATACATTGTCGCGGGCCGAGCACAACAAAGTAACCGTAAGGTTATAAAGGAGAGCAAGACGCCTTTTAGTTTTATTAAATTTATTTAATTAAAGCGACCCATCCTCCCAAATATGCAGGCTGGTATTTGTGATGGTTCTGCCAAAACAGAACCATTTGATATCATTTGTCATCTTCATAAGTTCGTTTCAAAATCCCAATATCTGCTGGGCAGATTTAGTGTAGTTAGTGAACCTAATTCTTAATTCATATAAAATACAAAAGAGATTTTCACCCAATAATCTTTACAGTCAGAAAACTGTTGAGTGAAATTGAATATCCAAAAACAAAATCAGCAGGTAATATGAATGTTAATGACTAAAGTTCAACAACATGCTGGTGCCCAACATTAGCCGGGCAGAGGTTTTATTTGAAGAAAATACCTATCCCAGGGGTGAATGTGTGAACGCACCCTTGATTCCATGTCTATCTTTCCTGATTTACTTGGTCCACTAGAGTTATCGATACTGGAGAAGGCCTTAAAAATATTTCTATTGACATTAATTACAATTCTCCATACTTGGATATTTCATGACCAGTTGAAGAGGACTGTTTTATAATACACACTCTCTCACACTTCCCTTCTCTCTCTCTCTCTGGATCCCACTGAACAAATCAAGAAAAGTGTAAATAATATATATATCACCCATAATCCCACCCCTTAGATACAGATCACTGCTAACATTTTGGGTTTTTGGGGATAGCTCTTTTTAGCTTTTTAGCTTATTTTTTCCTTTTTATAAAACTGGGATCATATTGTTTATTCATTCTGAAAATTCCCTCATATCATTTAATATTCTTTAAAACGCAATTTTTAATGGTTGTATATCATTCTATCCTATGGAGCTACCTTCTATTGTTAGTCATTTGGGTTGTATCCAATGAAAAGTAACACAGAAGTTAGCATTTTTACATAAATCCCTGCCCATGTGTCTGATTATTTCCTCAGGAAAAGTTCCTGGATGTGGAATTACCAGATCAACTGAGTGTGAACATTTGTTGAAGCTCTTGACACATTTTGTCACATTGCTCTAGAGAAAAGCTGTTCCAATTTACATGCCCACCAGCAACGTAAAAGGGTGTGGCTTTCACTACATCCTGGCTAACACTGAGTTATTTTCACTGAAAAAAAAAAATGCTGTTATTTTTATTTGATAGGCAAAAAGTGGTATTCTTTTATGTTAATTTCTTGGATTAGCAGTGAAAACATTTAGATTTTTTTTAGTTACTGTACTTGCTTTTCTCTGAATTACTTCTAGCTTTGTTTATTTTTCTATAAAGATCTAAGTTTTGAAATTTTTATATTAAGCATATTAGTCCTTTTTTGAGTTTAAATCTAAGTGTTAATGTAGTTAAGTCAATAGATTGCTTTCTTTGAAGTGTCATTGAAGGCATTGTGCTTGGAAAGCCCTTCCTAGTCCAGAGGTAAAAGATCTCACGGGATGTTGGGAGGAAAATGAGGAAATTTATGGAAATTGCTTAGCAGCAGTGGTGGTGGTAATGTAAATGTGTGATAAATGGTAGCTATTATGGTTAATCCTCCAACAGTTCCTGCTTTGAAGATGAGGGACTGGAGGGTGAAGGAAGGTTACCCTCCTGTTAGACAGAAGACCTAGGATTTAAGGCCATCCTTCTGGTGCCGGATCTTTCTGCCCTTCCACACTGATGAGTGAGGTGTCCAGGCAAATAATGGTGGGTGCCATGTTGGAGATATGATGTGGGACTTACGAGTTATGGATCTACTTCTTTCCAGAAATGGGTGTGATGTGCTTCAGAAAAGGAGAAAACATACACACCAAGGCCCAATCATAGACGCAAATATTTACAAAACAAATACCTTCTCATCAGAGCCACTCTCCTTGATACCACTGCTTAATCTTCCTTTTGGAACAAACGCCTAACATTTCAACTAACTATAATTCAACTGACTAGTGAAACAGTTTTTCTCTTTAAATTCAACAATTGGAATTATTTTCCTTTCAGTTGCCCACGTGTATGTGTGTGTGTGGGGGGGGGGGTAGTTTCAAAATTCTTTTGTTCTTTAAGGAATTATACCTGCAGGGCAATTATGTCCTCCAACCTCCCGAAGACCAAATGTACCCCAGTGTGAGGAACAGGGAAGTGTCCAGGAAAAGGAAGAGGCAGACTCAAAACTACACTGTTGGCTGGGCTTCTGGCATGTGGAGCCACGTCCATTCCTAAAATGGCCTTGGGAACTACCCTCTTAAAACAAAAGGAAAACATGGAAAATGGATAACTGCTTGCAAAAAGCAAATGGGCAGCTGAGGAATAGTGGCTCATCACTGTGAGACAGAAAGCCTATTCAAGACCAAGAGGAGAGTAAAAATGTGCTCAGAAATTCACCATTGTCCAGCCACAGGCAGTGAGTTTTTGTCCTCGCCTGTCGCCGAATTCCCTACTGCCAGCCCCTGTGCCCGGGGAAGATAAGACTCACAATGGCTTCTGAGGGCACCACCTGAGCCACGATCTCAGAACACAGACCACTGAGCGCTTCCAGCCCCCAAACACCGATGCTCAGCCCTTCCCACCGTGGCACTGCTCAACTGCCATTCCCCAAGCTTGATAAGAACAGAGAGGGCTGTTGGGTAAAAGAAAGAAAAAGCAAAATGTTCTGCGTGCGTGGGTACTGGCCCTCTCCAAACGTGGTATGTCCCCAAGTCCTTTGCACACTTTCTTCAGGACAGGGCAGTGCCTGTCCCTTACACATGGATACCATTCCGAAGTCCCCACCTCTGGCCCTGCCTGTGTCTCCGGCCTCTGAAGCGGGGGCCACCTTGTCTTTCACATGCTAACCTGCACATAAATTTGTAAATGGAAGACTGGGGGTATCTTGTGCATTTCTAAAATTTATGTGACACACTGTATTTTTTGTGGGGGTAGCTGTGGGGCCACCAGGCCTCTCAGGAACACGCTTTGGGAAATAACATCCTAGACCTCAACCCAGCTGGCACTCAGGACGCTGCAAACAGCTGCTTCCTTCTGACTCCTGCACAGATGATGAAACCCACGTAGCCGGAAAGGGCCTGTCTGATAAAAAGGGCGGTGTTCCTTAAACTCCCCAAAGGAGGAAGACGTTTAAAGAGGTTTGGTCTAGAAAATCAGAGGACCCGACTGATGGGAATGGCACAGCAGTCTGTAGGAATAAAGGCAGATGTGAGCTGGGGAGCAGCAATAATCTGGCCAGGCCGGGATTCAGTTGTGGGCCTGGGAGAAAGAAAACGGTTTCCCCCAAATTTTCTGTCTTCCATCTTTTCCCTGGATTGATCTTCCCCTCCACCCCAGTTCCACTTGTTTCTTACATTTACTTGTTCACCAAGGGAACAGAAATAACCTTTTATTATTGGATGTGCTTGTTTTTTTTAAGATTTTATTTATTTGAGAGAGAGAGAGGGAGAGGGAAAGAGAGCACACGAATGGGGAGGAGGGGCAGAGGGATAGAGAGAAGCAGACTCCTTGCTGAGCAGAGAGCCCAATTCGGGGCTCGATCCCAGGACCCTGAGATCACGACCTGAACCGAAGGCAGACACTTAAGCCACTGAGCCACCCAGGTGCCCCTGGATGTGCCTGTTTTATAATGCTAACCTTCTCAGTACTCAGTTCACTTCTAATCCTGGAAGATCCCCCTTCTGGCATCTTCCTTTCTGCACTGCTCAACTGCTGCCTGGTCAGGGCTTCTCACACTTCAGGGTGCATGGGAATCACCGCTGAGGAAAAACTTCCTAAGAACGGGGGTGGGGGGGGGCTGCATTATTCCAGAAGCTGATGAATACCCTGGTACCCCATGGCCCGTAAAGAAACTCAGGATGCCAGGAGATTGCTGGAACACCAGTATGCCACGTGGAGAACTGCAGAGGCGGACACACGTACAAAGTGGCCCTCTGTCACAAATTTCTTGAATCTGGTAGTTCTCAAACTTGATTATGCATGAGAATCACCTGGAGGGCTTGTAAAGACACTATTTTTCTCATTCAGAAGGTCTGGGGTGCAGCTGAGAAAACGCATTTTTTCACAAGTTCCCAGATGCTGCTGATGCTGCTGGTTCAGATACTTTGAGAACTCTGGCTTTAAGCAATTGAACAGATCAAGTAGCTAGATGGAACACAGAGTGGGTTCTTCTCTAACTGAGTACACATCTGTTCCATGCGGATGGCCAGACTCTGGATCCAGGAGGATTTCATCTGCAGCTGCCTGGCCTTGCCAAGGCCTTGCCAGGATGCCTGTTTTGAAGCATTTAATGAACCCCTCGCTTCAGTGCAATCTATTGCCTAGTGATATCGGCATCATCACCATTAACAGCATCCACCAGGGAATGCAACTGGGATTCTGGAGCTCCCTGTGGAAATGCACTCTTCCTTTAGGAAAATAGAAGTCACTCTTATTTCTCTCCTCAGCTCTTAAGGAAGACAGCTTTACTCTAAGGTTTATAGGCAGCATTCCAGTGCGGAGGAGTTGGAGGCTTTTAAACTCTGGGAACCAGAAGTACAGAACTTATTTGTTCATCAGGCAAACTGTGTGAATTTTCTTAAAAACAAAAAAATACCCAAAAGAAAACCCAAGTATACTGATACTAGTTATTTTCCTATTGAAACAACCATGGGTTTGCCACAATATCAAAATATGAAAACATCATTCTATAAGATAAATTGTACACTTTTGGATGTCAAGTGCATAAATACACTGTGCAGGTTTTTTCAAGTTTTTGCCTCTTACTTTATCCCCTCGGAAGAGCTTTTCAATTATTAGTGGAAACAGAGGTTAAATAACCTGGTATCTTTCCATTGTATCACTGAATGGATACTTTTTTGGATGTTTTCTTTCCCGTTTGTATTTCTGATGTTTTCCATTTCAGACACTTACACTAATCAGTCCAGAAAGATTTCCTGAAATGCTGTTGAAATCTCTTATCTTTGCATCCTTGCACTGATCTGCCTAAGCAAGTCCTCTGGGCTAGATGTCAGGCTGGGCTGTTGGGCAGTACTGAGGCCTGGGTTCGGCTTGCTCAGCATCAGTACTCACGAGACAGCTGGCCTTGGAGACCCGAAGTCCAGGACGGGCACCTAAGGGGAATGACTGGAGGGCCCAGGGTCTTCTGACATCTATTTCAGAGAACTGCCCAATATTAAAAGTGTGGGGATGCCAGTCCAGAGGATAGAGATCTTTGTTTACAATTAGTCCATCCTGAGGATGGCTTTGCATATTGACTGTATTCCTTCTCCTCACGCAATAGGGAGGCGATATAAACAGGAGCAGGTGGACACAAGTGCTATTGTGCAGAGTCCCTAACAGTCCCTGAATACTCTTAATTGTTAAGGACCAGAGCGAAGGTATCTGACACCTGGGGTTGAGGTTTAGTAGCCAATTACTGGCTGAATGGGGGACCTCTGATGAAGGTAACAGGGCCCCAGGTGCAATCCACAAAGATGACTACGTAGTGGAAGTGTTTCAATATAAACCCTGAGGGGATACATTGGGAAACTAAAGTTTTCCTCCCCTATGAGTGGCATATCCCAAACAGGAACTGCTGGGAGCATCTTGTTTTTTTGTGTGTGTGTGTGTTTTTTTTTAAGATTTTATTCATTTATTTGAGAGAGAACACGTGTGCGCACGAGTGGGAGGAGGGGCAGAAAGAGAAATGGACTCCCTACTGAGCATGGGCCAACGTGGGGCTTGGGCTTGATCCTAGGACCCTGGGATCATGACCTGAGCTGAAGGCAGACGCCTAACTGACTGAGCCACCCAGGCGCCCCTGCTGGGAGCATCTTGAGCTCTTTCTGGTTCTCACATTACTAGCCACAGAGACTACTTTTTAACACAGGGAAGTGTTGTCTGGGAATCTTTCTAGCAGGTGACATTTTAGAAGTCTCTAAAACCACTGTCATTCAGTATCACAGTGAGAACACAACAGTTCAAAACACCCACTGCATGGTTATGAAACAGCCCAAACTCCATCAACTTCCAGGAAGCTGATGTCCTCAATTTCCCATGTCGGGGTGGACTTAGGATTGGGAGAATCGGACACAGGTATGACCAGAAAGGAGGCAGGGTGTTCAGGGGATTTGGGGTCAAGAAGACCCAAGTTAACATCTTGACTCTGATGCTTACGGATGCAAAATAAAGAAACGCTTTAAGCCTCAGTTTCTTTTTCTGAAAAAAGGGATACTAATACCTATCTTACAGGTTGTTTTAAGGATTAAAAGAAATACTATACAGAAAGGGCCTGGCACAGTGCCTGGCCCAGAGAGAAACTTACCCAATGGTAGCTGTTGTTAACATTAAAGGGTAGGGGTGGGGTAAGCTGGTGAAGAGAGTGCAGAAATGGATAAAAGAGAGCCAGAAATGTCCAGAACTGGCAAATCTATGAAAACAAAGTAGATTAATGGTTGTGGGGGAAGGGGGGAACTAGGAGTAACTGCTAATGGGTACAGGGCTTCTTTTTGGGGGTGATGAAAGTGTTCTGGAATTAGCAGTGGTCTGCACAACCTTAGGAATATACTAAAACCCACCAAAACGTACACTATGGAATGGTGAATTTTAAGGTATATGAATTATATCTCAAAAAAAAAAAAATACTCCCCCACAGGTAACTCACATACCACATATCTGGAAAATGCAGTTACCTGAAACAACCCATTCCTGACCAGGCTGGCTGACGAAGGCGTGCCAACAGGGTGATAGGATGGAAAGAACCCTGAACTAGGAGCCAAGAGGCTCCATATTTAGAGCATCTGAGACCAACCAGGCCAGTTCTGCCCTTGAAAGAAAAGGAGACCGTGGCCCAGAAAGCTGAAAAGACTGTCCCCAGGTGGCCGAGGTAAGGCCAGGCTCCAGGGTTCAGTAACTCCACGGAGCTCTTCAGGCGTATTCAGCCCTTCCAGGCAGGAAGACGTGAGGGTTAATGGAGGTCGACGGCTGCTTTCCCTCCGTAATTGTGTGGGGAGGGCAGAGCTCTTGTCTGGGATGGCAGCCGGCATTCTGTACTCCTGTTTATTGCAGTTTATCTCAAGCAGTCATTTCCATTCACCTTTTAAAAAAACATGAGGCGCAGCTGTGGCTTCCCTTTAAATATTGTTCCTTCCAGCCTTTTAATTTTTTCACGGGCTCCTCCCTCATCTTTCACCATAATTAGATGCACCACACTAGAGACAGCACCTCGGAGAAACAAAGCGAGCAAGCTGGCTTTTCCATGCTCTGACCACACACGGCACTGTTCACAGCTCCTTCTTCTGCAAGGAGTAGCCTGGGGACAGACCCGCATCCTGTGTCTGCTCTGCTCTGGGACAAAGCGGGGGCCAACATTCTGTGTTAAATTCTCCTCATTTCTTTGCCCAGGTCCTGAGATGGCAAAGGCTGCACATTTCCCAAGTCCTCGCTGGATCCGAACATTCTTCTAGGCAGCATCAATTCCATGTCAGCTTACTTGTTGGTGTGCCTCCCCACGTGCACGCTAAGCTCCTTGAGGCCCAGCCTCCCTTCTGCGATCCTGGCCCCTATGCAATGCCAGGGGCTCTTAGGAGTGACAGCTGAGGAATCAGGACGTGGATCCCATGCTGCATGCCACCGGGGTCCTGAGGACAGTCAGCTGTGTGGGTCTTTGCCAAAAGGTCAGAGGTTGCTCAGAGCAAAGCAGGACAATAATGGACTGAACATACACACCTGAGATTCTGCCGTGGTGCAGGCTTTCCTCCCTATATACTAAGATCTGTTTTACTACTACTCTACTGAATAAACCGGAGGTCCTTAATGAAACATCTTTCTTACCATCAGGACCTTCCCCCTGAGGAATAGGAACAGATGTATACTCTTTTCCTTCCTTTGCTAAGGTGGAATCTAATTTTAGTCATCGGAAAGTGACCTTTCCCCCAAAGGCTGTTTGCCTGACTCTAAAACAACCTTGTAAAATAACCCCTAGACACATGTGGCATTTATTAGTGTGACCGGTATAGGAAATTGTATTGTACCTAGGCAGGGGTATACCAATTTTCCAACTGTTTTTGACAACGGACCTCAAAGTGACAGGAAGTAAAAGAAGAAATTACTGAAACTTTTATATTTATAAACATTTTATATTAAAAAGATCTATTTGTGTATACGTTTTTTACATACAAAATATGTATCTACAGTAGTGTATATGTATAATTTATGAATAGATCTATAGTAGAGGTATGGGTTCAAAAACATTTTACTGATGAATCCAAGGTCAAAAAAGCCTGCAGACCACTGCTTTACAGCATCTAATTAACTTTTCTACTTAGCCAACCAAACAGGAGAAACATGAGAGAGAAAAAACATAGAAAAGGAAGATGTGAATTAGGAAAAGTGATTTTTATACTAGGTAACTGTTTTCCTAGTCTTTGTATTTTAAAGAAAGCATATGTCTTGCCCTGATTCACCAGAAGTTCATGATGAAATTATCAATAGTGTTGTTGTTGTTTTTTTTTTTTAGCATACTGAAGCCTTCAGAGTAACCAACATGTACATTAGTTTGAAAGTCCTTGGCTTAAGAAAAGTAGTTACAAAGCTGAAATGACAAGAGTGTGCTCATGTTTAGGGGCCAGAAAAATACAGATTGATCTCTGTTTATCCAACACATCTAGTAGGTTTCATCTCGTGGTCTTTTGTTCTCCCCTATTAGATACTGTTTCTCCTGAAATCACAGGTGGCATTCTCCTGCCTTAGTTAGATAAGGCCCTATACAATGCAACTCTGTTTTGTTGCTGATGATGTTTTAAAGCCACTTGAGCCTCACATGTTTGTCATTTTAGTCAGTGCTGTATCAGGTTGCCGGCATATCATCGCTTGCTCATTCCAGGCATGTGGGCTCTCTCAGTTTCCAAGGAGGGAAAAACTACAGCGGTCATTACTCTGTTGTTACTGCAGTAGCCACGGTATGTCTTTCATTTTTTCCTAAGTGCAAAGTGACCTATGCTTTTCTACCTGAGAAACGGTTTGAGCATGATCAGTCCTTTGGCACTGGAAACAGAGGCGGGCTGAGAACTGTGTCACTTGTCTTCCGGGCCGGGTGAGTGACCCACTCTGATGGCTGAGTGTCCCATGCCTCTTTTGCACACCCGCTTCTGGCAGGAAGGGACAGCTGAGAGGTGTCAGAGTTTCAGTATTTGGCACACTTACCACTTTGCGCACTCGTTCCCTTCTTGCAGAGCGCAAGGGAAGAAAAATGCATAGGGCAACATGGCAGGTCATTTAAACCTTTTACACATTTAAGTTTTGGGTTCTGGAGAAAAGAGCATCAACTATTGTGAACTGCTCTAAGAAATAAAGTACATACTTAAAACATCCCCCACATTCAAACACAACTTAGTGTATAAGATATAAAATGCCATATTTTACATTATTATACTTAAGAAACTATCATGATAGAACTTTCTATATCTTACTCTGGGGGAAAAAAAGTTAATGACATAGTTGATCAAATTAAAAATTGAGCAGCAAGTTTTGCCGTTCAAGGAAGCTGTATTAAGTAGGATTTACCTCTGAAGGAAAAGAGGTCTTACTTTCAGGTCCATGATGGAAGGACCCTTATTCTTTACACCGTGATGTGTTGTGACCTACACTTGACTTGTGGAAAATAAGGGGGAAAGGATGTAGTGTGGTTTGGCCTTCTGTGGACAGACAAGCATATGCTTGTAGTTTAATTTCATGACCTCACCCATATAACTAAAGCTATTTTTACTTGGGCCTGTTATTACTGACAATTACCAGATAAAACATTCCAAAAATATATTTACTGTCTTTCAAAAGAAAAGGCTAGCAAAGTATTGGCAGATACTATATCAATTTTTCAAAACCCCACTCGTCTCTTGGTAAAACTATATTTTTCATGGTTAAAAAAGTCACACTTAAAAGACAGGTTAAACATTCTAGCAATTATTTACTGGGGGTAAACTATCAACATATGTCAAAAATTTTTAAAAATTATTCTTTTACATGAAAAGACTGCCTAGCAACTAAATGCATGATAGGGTTTTTTCAACTTCAGAATAACAACATGTGTATTCCAGTTACTGTATAATATATTAATGAAGACAAGCTGGGAAAAGCAGAAAGAAGAACGCTCCCAACTTAATGCCTCCACCTCTGTGCATTTAGGCTTTCCTGAATATATTATGGCAATGGCTACCGACTGTGGAATTTGGCCACTCCTCAAGGGTGTTCTTTCTCCCAGTTAGAAAAATGGTCTGATTGTTTACAAACAAAAGAGTTCTCCCCCCACCGCCTTACCTTTTTATAATTCCCCTCCATATCCAATGGGGATTCTTGACTGATGATGTCATCCATTCCATCACTGGCCAAATTCATCCTTTAACTCTTTAGAATTTCACTTAAGTAATAACCTCCCATGAATTCTGATAGGCTGCTGTGCCAATTGCGCAGTACCCTGGTTCCTGCTCATGCTGACATGGAGAGCCAGCTCAGAGCCTGTGCCTGGTTGTGCGTGTCCTTGCCCCTTCTCTGTCCCAGAGACACCGCCCTGTGCGGCCTCCCTGCTCTGTCTGTCCCAGAGACACCGCCCTGTGCGGCCTCCCTGCTCTGTCCTGAGCTCTGGCACGGGGGCAGCTGCTGTTTCTGAGGCTTGCTCTGCCTTGACACTCAGCTTGTTGAATGTCCAGCCTTCCCACGTCTACTGTCCCCTTCCCCCGAGGGATCCCGCCTGGATTCCTCTCCAGCACCTTTCTTCCTCCTCCCAATCAAGGGAAACCTGATTCAATCCCTCCCCCCACCCCCCCTCCCCAGATCAGGGCTGAGTGTGGATTGGAGCCCTGCGAGGAAACCAGCAACCTTATTCCGAACCAGGGTGGTGTGAGGGATAAAAATAGATGCAAAACCCCAGCCTCCCAGACTTCAGTAGTGACTTAAAAGCCGGGTATCCCATGACAAAATGAAAACAGTATAATTTAAAGGCTAACCTGTAACACAGATGTTTGCTTTTCCTCCCTTTGTCCTATAACCAATCATTTCTTAAAATCAGATGGGAAAATCTCATCTGGTATTAGCCCCAGCACAAGGATAAAATTTATTTCCAACTCAGAGAAGGACCCCTTTGCCTCAGGATCAGCGCTTTGTTCTATCCATATAGGCAAGAGAAAAAGATCCATTAACTTTTCTTTAAAATCCAGTCAGTGGGGGAAAAAACTCCAGCCAGTGGCGGGCTTTTTCACAAAAGACAACGTTCCTTTCTGCTGCTCTCTTTACCCTTTTCCCATGGCTTTTGGTTTTTACTGGCTTTACATACAGAGAAGGAGAAGGCCCACAGCTGGGGGATGTTTTGCCGCAAGCAGCCAACAGAAGTGCACACACAAGCACATACTCATCATTATCAAATTACTACCACCGTAAACTAAAAATACACGCACTATTTATTTAAAAAAAAAAAGTTACTGTTTGCAGGAGAAAGGGGCCAAAGAAGAATTCAAAGGCCAAGCCCCCATTTAACAAACCATCTTATACCCTGACATGCTTGGACAGAAAGCAGCAAATGTCCTACTCAGTACATTTTCCAATAGGAATTCCTGACCAACCTCAATGCTGTTAAGACCAGAGTTCCAAAGTAAAAATGCCATTCAAGATAGCCTTGACACGCTCACATTCAGTGGTCTGTTTATCTCCACGAGTTAAAAAAAAAACAAAAAAACCCAAAACATTTCAATTTGTGGAAGGCTTGTGGCATAAATGTGTCTTAATGTAGTATACTGCAGCCCTCCGTCTATAAGGCAAATACTGTCCTGTGCAGTCCCTGACTCAACCAAATCCTGCCTTTAGTCCACCCTCATGTCCCGAGCTCAGTTCCCGAAAGAATGACTTGCATGTTTGCCAGATGGTATGAAGACAAGTAGTATCTCAGAAGCCTTGCATTTGGGCAGGGTTTCTTCCCAGTACACATCTCCCTTATCCTACTCTCCTCCAGACCCCAGAACCCTCACTCTACACAAGGGTCCTACTATGTGCATGCAGAATGCCTTCCAGGCCTGGGAGGCAATGCTGGCCACCAAGTGTGGCCCCAGCGTTGGTGTTCCCAACATTGAAGAATTCCCCAAAGCTAAGGCTTTGGGTAAAATTGTTTTAGTTTCAAGGACCCTGGGACTATTAAATACTGCCAAAGGAGGTTAGTTAAAGTGAGGGAAGCATGCATCTTATTATTGGACATATGTTAACATAGTAACATTAGCCACCCTTTGTGGAGGGGTCCCTAATGGGCCAGGCACTTCATAGGTGCCTCTTACATATGTCTTTAGTCCTCACGGTAACCCTCTGGAGTAGATATTATTATCAACTGCATTTTATAGCTGAGCGGGAGCACGGTGAGGTGAAGGAACTTGCCCAAGGCGTGGCAGCTGGCCAATGGTCAGGCCAGAATTGAAACCTGGGGCCTCCCCTGCTGGGGCTCACATTCTACACAGGCGTGCTAGACCGCCTCCGACTGGTTGCCTCAGTAAGAAACAACCACACACAATACAATAATCCAGCCGAGCTTTTACAAATTCAGGCTTAGTTCCGACAGGATTCTGGCAGCACACAGAATATCACACACGGAAACGTTTTCTAAATTGCACATCTGGAACACCCAGCATCGATCACCACTATCCCCTGACGATTAGGCTTCAAGAAATGAAATAAAACTCCTTCACTGATGGTCATGACCTAACACGCTGTAGAGTGAATTTTCCTTTCTCGTTTACCATGGTGTTTTTAGCGCCACTCTGGCTTCTTTCCAACAGCTGTTATGGTTGTAAGCTTCTTCTAAGGGGGCAGGGATTTTGGTTTATCCGTCTTGCCTTCCCCACAGTATCTAGATAACGCCTTACACACGTTAAGTGGACAGTGAAGGATCTTGAATAAATACATGAAGAGAGGAGAAATGTATGTGTTACTTAAAATGTTTCCTCTAAATGCTCTACAGTAGGAAACATTAGTAGTTCATATTAGTGCTTTTCACCTGAAATCTTCTGTGGAAATCATGTATGTTCAAAAGGTAAAAATGGGTCTGGATGAGTTGAAGGGGAGGGGCTACCACAAGTTTCAGGAATTTCAATCTCTTGCCTAGGTTAGCATCCTAGTCCACTTAGCTATTTATAATCAAGAGTTAACATGGATGAAATCATAAAAATCTACAGGTTTACAAGACTGAGTATAATACACAAAACTAAATTGCTAACATCTTTTTACTTTAATTTTAACCAGGTGGGTTTATATATATATAGTTAAAATGACTGAACTCTCACTATAAACTACATACATTTAAGTTAATATATATACACTAATAATATACTGACCACATACATACATATATAGATATACACACATACACTATTAATATATCATCTCTTGGAGAAGGGCACCTCAAAATCCAAGATGGAAATTTCCCCGCCAAGTAACAGCAACAAGGATTAGTACTAAGAAAGTAATAAGGACCATTCCCTTCCTCTAACCCCGACACCTTTTATTGTCATAAGTGGTTCTCTAATAAGTACTACAAAGAGACAAGTGCTAGAACATCTCCCCCGAAACACGGATGCAAGAGCTTGTGGGGCGGTCCCCAGTGGAGAATTTCCTTTGTCCCTCCACCTAAAGGAGTGCTCAGCACATAGACAGGTTCAGAGCTTAAACCCTTTCCAGAAGGAGCTGTACCACTGCTATCTGAACGGCCTGTGCCATCCTGAGATCTTCAATATTTTCCTACCATGGGGACTGATCTTTGATGCTTTCAAGAGTTTTGCTACTCAAAGTGTGTCCTGATGCAGCATTTGTATCACTGGCAGCTTACTGGAAATGCAAGCTCTCAGGTCCCACCCCAGATATACTGAATCAGAAATCTCATTTTTAAAAGAGCCTAAGAATTTTGAGTGCTCCTTACATTTCAGAAGCACAGCTGTAGACCTTGGGAAAAAATTCATTAGAAGCTACTATCCTTCTATTTCAGACCACACTGCCAGGCATGGCGGCAAGACCCTGACTTTAGATGCTTGGGATCAACACTGTAATTGATTTCACTTCCAAGAGGTCCATCCAAATGAGTAGAGGAAAGGAAAAAACAAACAAAAGACCACCTTGGAAGACTTGAGCTCAGTATAATGTTTGGTGGTTTTGCAGTAGCTATGCAAACAAAGGGATAGCAGCCCCTCATGTCCTTC
The DNA here is from genome assembly GCF_054177405.1 of Leptonychotes weddellii. Classification (NCBI taxonomy): domain Eukaryota; kingdom Metazoa; phylum Chordata; class Mammalia; order Carnivora; family Phocidae; genus Leptonychotes; species Leptonychotes weddellii. The sequence continues at coordinate 99,032,892 of NC_138369.1, read as the reverse complement.
CTACAGATAATTTGCCCTGGTTCTTTCCTCTACCGCTGACCTCTCTAAAATGAACTGTGCTGACATAGCATGGGCCCAGATGTTACCACTTTCCTTTGGAAAATGTACACACAGCCCCTCACAGTCCCTGAGCTTGAGAGGGCCTCTTCTTACCCCCTGCCCTGAAATTTAAGGACTAGAATGGAGAGCTTCAGTTTCCTGTCAAGGCCATAATCTGAACTGTGAGACACACTGGTCACGTGAGCTAATGCTTTTAAATGATCATTATCGGCCAGTGGTGGAAATGATCGACTCTGAAAACACTCACCGCATTCCTGAGAAATCACTTATGCATTGTCAAAAGATTTTCCTATTCGTAGATGGAAACTCTAGTTCATCTTGATTAACCCTTCAGCATCCCACTGCCTTCCCTTCAGCCTTAACATTCAAATGCCATGTACTATACAAACTGATGCCTGATTTATAATCTCTTTTCAAATGAACCATTTTTTTTTTGTGCAAAGTTTACCTAAATTTGCTTTGCTTTTCCATTAAGGTAGCTAGATAACCTATGAAAACATGCAGGTTATTTATTTATTTAATTTTAGAGAGAGAACGCATGTGTGCACGTTGGGGGAGGGGCAGAGGGAGAGGGAGAATCTCAAGCCCACTTCCCACTGAGTGTGGAACCCAATGTGGGGCTCAATCTCACGACCCTGAGATCATGACCTCAGCCAGAATCACAGTCAGACACTTGACGGACAGCCACCCGGGCGCCCCACAGGCAATTCCCCCCATCCCACCGCAGGCAATTTTTAAATAGACTTTTTGGTGCAGGCTAAAAAAAATTAAAATAATGGCACTGGGAAGGCGGGGTGGAGGAGGTGAAAGTGTTGGCAGTAGACAGAGTACCAGACGTTTACCCATATCAGAAAGACTGAGGACCCCAGACGTAAACCTTTCTGCCCAGCTGAAAATCTCAGGATCAGAAACACTACTGCAGTCATTTCGATGGCCGCATCACAGCTTCCAAGTGGGACCGGTACTAATGCCCGCAGCGCGTTTCTCTGTGGTCTTAGCATTCTTGGCCGATTAATGGCTCACTTAACATTGACTGTCACAACCTCTCTGATGTTTCCTTCTGAATTCAAGTGCTTCTGTCAAAGTACTCACTATTTCAGGAAGTTTGGTAGTTCCTGATGCTTCTATACACTGCACAGGGAACAGTAAGTACATCAAGATCTCAAATTTTCCCTTGGTATAGAGGATATAAATAAATACTAGGTCTACGGCTGTACCACCCTGAATGCACCTGATCTCGTCTGATCTCAGAAGCTAAGCAGGGTCAGGCCTGGTTAGTACTTGGATGGGACGGCCTAGGAATACCGGGTGCTGTAGGCTTGGGGTGCCTGGGTGGCTCAGTTGGTTAAGTGTCGGCCTTTGGCTCAGGTCATGGTCCCAGAGTCCTCGGATCAAGCCCCGCATCAGACTCCTTGCTCAGTGGGGGGTTGGCTTCTCCCTCTCCCTCTGTGTGCTCTCCCTCTCTCGAATAAATAAATAAATACATAAATCTTTTAAAAAAATAAATCACAGGATATGGCTCAATTGGGATATGTCTCTCTTAATGTTGAGCTTATGCATGTGAAACTGTGATTAGTTACCCAAGATTGTGTGTGTGTGCTTGTGTGTGTGAATGTAGGGTCTCTACTCTCCAGAAATCATCCATGCACTGATATTTACCATAGAGATGTTCCTCTTTCCTCCCCTTCCCTCATCGCACCCCCTTCCCAAGAGTAAATACTAGATCTTCATCTTGAAAGTATGTTGCATATTTATTTCTTAAAATTACTTGATGTCTGAATCATGATGTTTGAAGTCTCAAGTGCTACTTTAAATAGGAATGATGTGTTGTACTAAATTTCCGTTTCAGATCAGGCCCATAATGAAACCCTGTTGAAACAATTTTTTTTTTTCATCTGCGCACTTATCACTGGGTTCCTTTTGTGGTAAAACATATAAATTAGATTTTCAGCTATCTTGGCTAAAAACAAATGCAGATGAATTTACAACCAGAATTATTTCCTTAATTAAATAAGGTGATATATATGTTACCTCCTCCTCAGAATAACACAATTATACATCAACCAGGCAAAATAATGAAGATGAAGTATTCTTCAACACTATTAACTATGGGAAAAATTTTTTCCAATTAAAAAAAATCTATAGACTAAGAACATTGTTTCATCGAACTTATATATAAAATCCTGTATGGTGCCTGGGTGGCTCAGTTGGTAAGCGTCTGCCTTTGGCTCAGGTCATGATCCCAGGGTCCCAGGATCGAGCCCTGCATCAGGCTCCTTGCTCAGTGAGGAGCCTACTTCTTCCTCTCTCTCTTCCTGCCGTTCCCCCGCCTGTGCTCTCTCTCTCTGTCAAATAAATAAATAAAAATCTTTAAAAAATATAAAAGCCTGTATCAAATAGTGCACAAAATGCTTTCAAATTCCCTTTTCTGTTAGGTCAATACATTTTTTTTCCTGGCTATGGATGAAACCAGGCTTAAACTGGGCAGAATCTTGAATGAACTCAAATTTGATATCTTGTTTTCTCATTCACAGGAAGAAAGGGATTGGGAAATGAGCCCTCACTTGGCCTGATGTCAATAGGGATAGAATATATTTCCTTTCCTTTGTTAACTATTAAATAACCCACTAGAATCTTGGCATGTTTACTACTTTCTCCAGCAAGAATTTAAAAAATATCTTGATGTACTACTTAAATTGCTATCTTCCTAATTTTATTGTTTGAGATCAATACAGGGCATCTTTTATCTTATGTGCTGGGTATGACACTTCAGCTGGACTGAAACGTTTCACCTAAGAAAAATTTCCTGTTTCAGGAGGCAGTAAAACTACTGCTCTATACGGTAAAAAGATGCACTGAAACTCTGCAAAATCGATACCTTAAGGAAGGCAGCTTGGGGATGAGCACTTGCTTCAAAAGTGCTTGGGGATAGACCATGAGCTTCACCTTGGGAAAATTCTCTGGGTAAAGGAGAAAGAGGTACAGAGGTATGTTCTTAATGCATTGTCCCTGGGAAGGCTGGGATGTCTGTCTCATTTATTTTATTCCTTGCACTACATCCCCCTTTTTGGCACATGGGATGTTTGAAATGCTGGGAACTGTCCGACAGGTCCACCAGCCAGATACAAGCAGTGCTGTGCTGTGGTCAGCTTCACCACCTCCCTGTTGCAGTGCACAGATCTGAGCTTCCCTCTAGTGCTACGATGGGCGATCCTGATCCTGGGGACTCAGAACAGCACCAGATGTGGAAAATGCAATTCAATCCAACAAACATTTATTGAACACACATTCTATGTGTACAGTAGGGAAGTAAAACAAGGTCCTTCTTTTCAAGAAGCCTGTTGTCTGATGGGGGAGACAGACTTATATGTCACCAGCTGTAAGTGGGTTCTGTTAGAAACAAAAACAAAGTGCACTGAGAAGGAGAAATTTTGAGTGTGGGAAGAAAAGGGAAGTTTCCCAAAGGAGGTGGCATGTGAGCCTTGAAAGCTGTATGCACCTGCAGTAGGGTAGAAGCAGGTGGTATGTGGGTGGGAGCCATCTAGGCTGAGGTACCATAGCAAAGCAAAGAACTGAAGGCAATATGGGGGCAAGAGTGTAGGGATTAGAGGGAGAAGTGTTTCTGCCTGGGGTTCAGATCACAGTTAGCCCTTGAATGCCATGTAAAGGGGTCTGGAATATATCCTAAGGAAAATGAGGGAACATTAAAGATTTCTACTGTGCTTCCTCAAGACCAGGTGTGTGTTTGAAGAAGCATCTCTTTATGTTCCCAAAGGAGGAAAGAGATGAGAGTCATTCACATACCATTTTCCTTTTTTTCCTTTCAAGTCTCCATTCCCACAGTAGCTAAGAATGTGAGGGTGTGATCTATATCTGAGTCATAGGGGAATTTAAGCGATGGAAAGAAAGGGATGAAAGCATGTCATTGTTTTTATATACACACTAACCCCAAAAACCAACTGCAGGGAAAGAGGAGAAAATATTTGGGAGCTTTTAAGCAAAATGGACCCTTTGACCTAAACTTGTGCTTTCAAATTAACAATATTTCAAAGCTTGCTCTCAGAGACCATTTAGAAGAATTTGTCCTCTTGAAGGCTGCCAGGCCTGAAGCTGTGGGCAAGGTTCTTTCCTGAAGAGATTGGCTTCCTCCCAAGACTGGAAAATGGAGGTCGACAGCTCTATCTTTTAACATGGCTACAACCGAAAATGACAACACATGCCTCAGTAACCTCTCAGCTAATGTAAATCCTGTGAGGGAGAAGTACACGAAGACGATGACAACGTGAGAACCTTTCGAAACAAAACAACCATAAAAAGTCCTGCCTGAGAATTTCCCTCTGAGCATCCCTCCTTGGGTTAACTTGTTCAAAGCACAGTGCATCCAAATACGTCAAACAGAGGTTTTCAAGCTCTTGGTAGCAACGAAACGCTCTTTTTCAAAATAATCATCTACTTGGAAAAGCAGTGAATCAATTATACATCCATACCTTAGCAACAAATAATTGGGAAATGAAGTGATACATGGTTTTCCTGGGCCTCTTTACAATCTTCACTGAGCCCCTCATGTGTCTCAGAAGGTGGCTCTTAATTCACGGTAACTGACTTATTCATGCAGAAAGGTGGCTTCTGGCAGGAACCATGCCAGGATGTTAACTAGGGAACATCCCATTTCATAGATGAGAAAACTAACAAGAAACAAAGGGATATTATGACCCACAGACGATGAAAACAGTGCAGGTTAATGGTGTGTGTGTGGGGGTGGGGGGAAGGAAGGATAGAGTAAGACTGAAAGTCATCCCAGTGGCTATCAAAATAAGAAACCACGATACCATAGTATGTTTACAATGCCTTTATTCTTAGTCAATTTTATACATAGTAGGCCTATCCATCCATATTACCTGCGGGTTTGTTTTAAGCACTGGGAAAGCACATGGATATAAATATAAACACCCCTGCCATCATGGAGCTTACATAAAGTGAGGGAGACAGAAAATAGACAAATACGTAAAATATGTCTCTGATAGACGGTGATGAGTGCCAGGTATAAAAGTAATTAGGGAAGTGTAACAGAGACACTGGGATAGAACTGGGGAGTTGGAAATTGACATAGTTAAGTCCAGAGAAGGCCTTCCCAAGAAGGTGATGTTTCAGCAAAGACCTGAAGGAAGTGAGACAATTACTGACAGGAAAAATACAGGATGCCAAGTTGAATTTGAATTTCAGATAAACAGAGAATGACTTTTTAGTATAAACATGTTCCAAAACTGCAGATTATCTGCTAAATCTGGCAACCCTACATGGGAGTACTTAGGGGAAGCACACACCAGCAGAAGGGACAGCAAGTTCAAGGCCAGGCTGGCATAGTGGGAGGGGAGTGAAAGGAAAGGGGAATGTGGAAAGTCCCAGAGGAATCAGGGGCGAGTTGATGCAAGGCCCTCACGGTCAGGGACCTGATTCTGAGGAGGAGAATTTTGAGATGAGTGACATGCTTTGACTTAAGTTTTAATAGATCGTTCTGGATACTGTGTTGAAAATTAGACACGGGGGGGGGGGCAGGGGGAGAGTAAGAGCAGGAGCAGTTAGGAGGCCATTATGCTCCGATGATGATGATGACGATAGTAATAATGTACACCTAGACATATGCACCAAAATGTGCATATAATTTTGGGGAAATGGTCCCTGGAGCTCCATTCATGGACTCTTCATTAAGAAACCTTGGTATACATTCATGGGAAGAAAGGAATCAGTCCTACAAATAAATTCTTACTTACTAAAAATGCTACCCTAAGGAATTTGCTTTAATCACTGCATTTTCATCCTTAAAAACAAATAAACAAGCTTTCATCCGAAAAAGGGCAAGTTTCTGAAAAACATCCTACTGTTGATACTACCATCAAGCCGAGGACTTAGAGAAACTGCCCATTCTGAATCCAGTCACGTGCAGTGCCAGGTGGGTTCTAAACCTAAGGTTTCTAAGTAGATTAAGACTTGGCTTCATGGTGAATGTTTTTGTTTTTACTGATTTATGAATAAAGGGAGGATGTTTCAAACATACACATGAAGGTAGTTCTACTCCAAAACACCAGAGAGATACAGAATCTACTGACTATTATTATCTGCCTAATACACTTAATTTTATTGTGAAAATAAACAATAAATATTTCAAAACTATTAAACACACAATGACAGTGTTGTATGTTGTAGTTCGTGTAAAATAAAATCAATTTGTCTCCTTTCAGAAGCAGTCGGCTAACAAAACCCCTTCTCCTCATGAAATGGCTGATATCGGACCAATTTTTGACCTCTAAAACCAGTGATTTCATGACCAACTTAATGAAAAGGTATAGGGAATAATCTTATAGTAGTTTGCCTTTCAAAAGTTAAATTACATAGCTTCTCTGAAAAGAGAGTAGAAAAATTATTTTAATTTTATAGTAATTTAGTCACCTGGAGCCATGCCATCAGTAGGCGAGAATCTCCACAGGTGTTTGACATTCCCCATTCTCAAACCCTGTATTGTGTATAAGTGAAGTTTTGGGTTTTCCTCAGCATCTTCCCTTTCTCATGGGAAGAATTCCTGGGAAGCGCAAATCTCGATATTTAGGCTCTCTGGACCTAGATGTACTATGAAATGAAAATACAATAAAACAAGCCCGTAATTACAAAATTCCCATCTTGAAGCAGAGAGAAGAGTGGATAAATATATTTTACAGGCACACGTTACTTAGCCGAGAAACCACTGTCTTGAGTCCTGTGAAATGTACGATTCTGCCTGCATACATTTACCTCTGGGAAATCTGACCTAATGAGAAACACCTGCTTGTCTCAGGCAACCCACCTCACACAAGGAAGAGGCATTGTTAAGTTAAAGAACTGGTCTCTTCGAGCTTCTGAACTCGGTCAGTTGAGTAATCCCCCAACAGGAACCACCCTGGACTTGGATTAGCCATGCCTGCTGCCGCAAAGAGCAATTACTCTGAGAACATTCTCGTTGTCTGCTTACATCGAGGACGCTTTCAGTGTTGCCTTGACAGTCCAAGTTGCAGGAAGGAGTTATTAACACTCTCGAACTGGTCTTTTGAAATCGTCTAAGTGTATAATTCAAAACTCCACAGAGCAAATTAGCACAAAGATGGATATGTGATACTAAAAAATTTTCCATGTGGAGTTTTTTTATGCACGTCAGCCCCTTAATTCTTATTTGCTAACCACTGAAAACAACATGCTAGTAAAAATAAGTTTGGAAAGACATACAAGTGCAACTTTAAACATCAAGTGCATGCTGGCAGATTTTTGAAAATGTCTCAGATCATCACTTACGCTTCTTATTTACATAACTTCCTTAAAGACAATCCTAAAAACTGGATGCAAAACAACTCCCATCCTATGCAATGAGCAAAAATCGCATTTTGCAATGTTCCCCGAGTGAATTCTGACCAGGTTTTTCCCTCCGTGAAGCCCCTTCAATTCAATTACAGTTTACAGCGGTTCCTCTCATTTGCCCAGACACAGAGAACGTGCAAAGCACAGATCACCTCAGTGGATTTCACGGTATGCTTTAAGAGCCAAGGAAGCAGTGTTTTCTGGCCCATTACTCCCCAGAAAACCTAATTACAATTCAGATACTGTATGCGGGGAAGGCCAAGAGTGGAGGATGGCAAAATCCCTTGCAAATCCGGCAAGAGGCAACCTGCTGCTTTGGAAGAGGAAGGCCTCCTCTCCCAGAGGATCCCGGCCTCACAATCAGGCTGTAAGTCTTACCTGATACGAACAGTTCTCCTGATGTACCATCTCAGTGCATCCTAGGGCCCAGACCCCAAAGCAGGACGGCTCAGCGAGGCTGCAGAGGCCAAGCGCGGAGCATCCACTGGCGGCGAGAACGCCCTGGGCCGGCAGGGGCTCCCCGCAGATTAAAATGGATGCTGTTTCGCTGAGCAACCTGCGCAGTGGCACCGCCTGTGCCGGGAAGCGCGCAGCGAGCCGAGCCGCTCTCCTCGGAAACCAGCAGCGAGGCTCACAAACATGGAGCTAGGACGGGGCTGGGGGAGGGGGCGCGCTCCTCGCTGGCACAATCAGCCAATTATATTATAGGCACAAAGAAAAGGATCAGTCTGGGGCTGGTGTGACCTTCTGGTGCTTTATGAAGGCAGCTAAGTGATGTGGAAACATGCTAGTCCTCATTAAAGGGAAAAAGGCCAGCGAGGGAGAGGGAGAGAGGCAGACACAAATCAGTGTTGCAGTTGAACATTTCTAACCTCCGGCATCATCCTGCCAGCCCACAGATGCTGCTTGCGTGGTGCTTATAAAAAAGAGGCCTTGAGGATCATTTCAGAACTTTTAACGTGCGGAAGGGAAAACAATCCATTCTGAACATGGACGCTGAAGGGATGTTTCCCGTGTTGAGTTTTTGAAGTGTTTGTCAACTTTATAACCAAAAGGAGGGTCTTCGTTCCTTAAAAGGATGTTATTTGGTAATGCTTTTGATTCCCCACTTCTTTTTGGCTTTTAAGCTGCCTTTTAAGTCACACAGAAATCGAATGAAATAATTATTCCTAAAATTTTTTTAGGGAGGGAGCTTATTAAGGTATGAAAGTCAGTATAAGTCATTCGTTTCATGAAAATGAAACTAGATTGTAAGGTTTTGTTTTTTTTTTGAAAATAAGGGTATCTCTATATATAATCCAATGCCAGGACTTGAATATATAGATACCCTAATACTGGACATACTATCCTAGAGACAGACCATTCTACCTAAGAGTCTGTAATGGAAAGAATTCTGGACTTGCAGATAGTATTCAAGGGAAATACGTGTTTCTGGGGGCGGGGGGAAAGGGAGACAATTTCTGAAATGCTTCACAGGGTCATTCTGGGATTTTAGGATATATAGAAAGAAACAACTAGCTCTGTAAGTTCTTGAAACTAATTTAATGACGGCAAATTAAGAAAATAAACACAATAAAATAAAATTCCTTATCTAATTGCCATAGGCAGTTTGTTTTGTTGTTTCTTAATAATATGGCCCTGAGCACATAAATGATACTCAATAAAGACTTGACTAAATTTAAACCACCAAATTAAAAAAAAATTCAATAGGGTTATTATTCTTAATTAATTTTTACCTATCTATCTCTCCACGTCCTCAAAAACTCTTACTATTAACCACACAGTCTTCATCATGCTACTGACAGAGAAAAACAAGTACTTTATGCCTGAGGAATGAAATCAACATGTTTGACAAGTTTGCGCATCAAGCCCTATCTTAAGGAATGATGGGAATTTGCATTAGGAATATATGGTGATGTATTTATAATTTTGTAAGAACACCTCTGTTGCATGGGAAGAGAAAAACCTATTTTTAGAAATATTCTTCAATTTTGTGATTTGAGATTCAAACAGGAGAGAAGTTTGCTACCTGAGTTCCACTCCAGGGACACAGTCACATGCATGGCTTCAGCTTCCCAGTTAGGGGAGTGAAGAAGTGGCAGGGAAGGCCCCATGGATGATCTCATAGGTTCGGATTTTGGCACCGGGTTCACCGGGTCCCAATGAAAAGTACCCTGGAGGTGTAGCCTGTGGAAGCTCCTAGCTCTTCTCTGTGGAGGAGAAAGGCTGTGGGACTGAAGGACTCTTTAGGCCTGTTCACTGGCAGGTGGCACAATGAAAGTTTGATGAATGAAGCAGAGACCTGAGCTAGATCATCCTAAACATAGGATGAAGAAAAGAGGACAGAAACTTTTCAGGGAAAGGAAACAATATTCAATAACCCTCATCCCAAACTCCATCCTTCTCTATTGAGTCATCCACACTGGACAGAGACATAGACTTCTGTGTGGAGCACCTTGCTATACAACCCCCTAGATTAAGTTTCTGGAATCATAAGTATGTGTAAGGAAAAGTAGGCCCTAGTAAAAGTTCCTTTTGCAAGGTGATAAATAAGATGAAATGAAAATCCTATTCCTAATATAGAAGGCATACCCCAACTTTCCAAGACAGAACAGCTTTAACTTCAAAGGCTTTTAAAACTTGACTCAAGTTACTACTTTGACAGTCTATGACCTAAAGACTCAGGAACATGCTTTCAAGCTGTAAAGGCCTAAAAAGCCGCTTCCAGGACTCTGTTCTCTTCTGAAAACTAAAGGCTCTGGGATAGATTACATAAGCTCCTAAAAACATTTATCATGTGTTGTTTAAAAAAAAAAAAAGTCTAAACATGATCCCACTCTTCGCAGTTGCTGTTCCATAAATAGTGGAAGTGACTCAGAGGTGGCTCTGGGGAGAACAGATTTCTGACAATTGTATCCCAAATCCTGTCAAAAAACCCTCTCAAGTGGTATAAACAAGATTTAAAAAAGGTAATATATCAAGCAAGCTTCCCTTTATAGTCATTCATTGGAAAGGACTTTGTGTTACAATTTAAATTATGATTTGCTAGTACAAAAAACTTTAAACAGAAACCAGCTGTTCCAAGAACATTTAAGCTAGAATAACTTACCAAACTACAGTAACATTTGTTATTTTTGGACCAAAAAATATTGGCAAACTGTGTAAGTATGGTCTATGTAGCGTAGAGATTCTTTTTTCTTCTTAGGTCTACACAACTTTCCTTCCCATAAAAACTACTGGGTTTCAGATTTAGGCAGGAGATACGAGAGATACACTGTTATTTTCCAGATCTGGAAACTGAGGCCTAAGAAAGTTGTGACATGCCCAAGAATATAAATCCTCCTCTCCTCGAATATCAACAACAAGGCATCAAAGCAAGAAAAAAAAAAAAAAAAAACAACACAAAACTCCAGATTTTCTAGTTCATATCTTGTGAATGTGTTCTTATTAAACAATGCTAAATAGAGGCCCACTAGATTTGGAGAAATAAACCCCTTTGACTGAGCCAATGTAGGTTGGCCTCAAAATCAAAATCTATCATAAAGTAAGAGGCTGCAGTATCATTCTACCTAAATCTGAATCAAAGCTATGCTTAAAAGGAAGAAAAATTAGAGTATTTCTTGATTAAGCTGTTTTTCCGGGACTGAGCAAACTATGGTGTCTGTCAATCCAGAAAAGTATTTTTTTCAATTGTGGCAGTTAATAGCAATAGAATGAAAGAGATTTTTGGGTAGTGACTGTAGTGATAAAAGTCACGTCTACAAGTCATGTGAGCACACAGTTTCAAAGTGAATTATTGGGATTAGGGACTAACTCGGAGGGGGCAGGGGGAACTTTCTGGCACAAGCTGTGTGATTTGATAAGGGCTTGGCTTACACAGCTGTGTACATTTGCCAAAACTCATTGGATAATATACTTTTGCACTGTATGCAAAATTTACCTGAAAAGAATAAAAAAGATCTGGTGAACAAATTCTGAACTGTAGTTAATGATATGCAGGCATTTGAAATGCATCAATAAATGAGATGAACTGATGGATAGATAGAGGAGATAGTTTGATGGCAAGCTGTGACAAAGCAAGTTTAGTAAAACTTTAACTGTAAAATCTGGATGGGGCATAAATGGGTATTCACCTAAGAACTGTCCAGTTTGAAAATGTTCATAATGGAATTTTAGGAAACAAGGCAGTTATGGGGGTGGGGAAGATAAGCAAGGAAGTTATTGTCTTAAGCATTGTTTTAAACTTTTAAGCTTTTCCTTAAGAATTTTGGAAAAGCAGGTAGACATTTTTTAAAGCTTTCAGCTGTGCTTCCTTCAGAGCAATGGAAGAAAAGGAATTATACACTTGATCTTAGCCAAAAGGCCGAGAAGCGATGGAAGAAAAGGAATTATAAAAAACATCAATCTTGGCAACATTAGGGCAACTAGGTCCTTGAAGGACCTACCAAAGAACACAACTGGTGTCACCTAGACAACAAACCTTGGAAAATGGCTTTATAGTTTACAAAGTACTGTCCCCGACATTTCCCTCAATTCTTACAACCTTGTAGTTGAGACAGATTCCTATTATGTGCTATGTGAAGAAGTGTTTCTGTCCTCTAGGAGTTTGGTAAGAGAAATAAGGCAGTATACAAATGATTGTATATAATGGTGCATGATTTGTGCCTTCAAAGAGATTTCGTTGTTTGTTCACCAGGAATTCTGAAGACGAGGAGAACTCTTAGCAAGGGTACACCAGGAGACTGCAGTAATCTTGCTCATTTGGTTGTTCATGTCTTGAATACCTATCTTTTTTATTTCTAGATTAATGTAAGTTTACTTAGAACTTGGATCTTGGTTGGTTTATTCAGTGCTAATATCCCCAGCATCAGAAATGGTACCTGGCATGTAACAGGCTCTCAATAAATATTTTTAACTGAATGTATAAATGACCATGACCTTCAGAACGTCATCTCATTTATCTTGGGCCTCAGTTTCCTCTTCTGTCAACTGAGGATGTTAATTCCTTGTTTATTGGATTGCTGACAGGATGAAATGAGAATAACGTGTAAAACAGCTCTTGGGTGCTCAGGAGAGGAACAGAAATGGATTTTTCCCCCTCTCCTAATTAAAGGCAATGCAAGAGGTCAAGAACAAAGAGAGGCCTGAACGATGGAGGCGATAGTGGGGATGGAAAGGAAAAGACAGAGGGACGAATTGCATGAGACGCCGTGAAAAACGAACTGATGCATCCAGCCAGCGGTCTGACTTGCGAGTGAACAAGACAAGGAGTCATAAGGCTTTGAGGGTACTGCTGGAGTAAAGCTGGTGCTGCGCAAAGAACAGGGAAGTCAGAAGGGGGAACTGATTCTGGGGGACTGGGCTGCAGTAATGAGTTCTTTTATTTCTCCCCATAAGTTCTGAGTTGAAGGTGCAGGAGGCAACTGGGGCTCAGGAGACAAGTCAGGTCAACAGATAGAATTTGGGTTTTTTTTTTGCAGGGACAGGAAAGTTGAAGCTGTAGAAAACTAGATGAAAGGAGAGATTGTAGAGAAAAAACAGTAAGAAACAAAGACATCCTGTGGTAAGCACCATAATGACTTCCCAAAGTATCCACATCCTAATCCCCACCTGGGAAAGGGGAATTAAGGTTGCTAATCAACTGACCTTGAGACGGGAGATTATCCTGGTTATCTAGATGGGCCTAATGTCATCACAAGGGTCCTCAAAGTAAAAGGAGGAGGCCGAAGAGGAAGGATCAGAGAGATGGTAATGTGAGAAAGGCCTGGCCCAGTGTTGTTGGCTTTGAGGACAAAGGGAGAGCTCACAAACCAAGGAGTATGGGAGGCCTCTAGAAGAGGAAAGGAGATGGATTCCCCCCTAAAGCCTCCAGAAAGAGCACAGCCCTGTTGACATGTCCATATTAGTCCACTAAGACTCCTTACAAACTTCTGACCTCCAGAACTACAAGATAATTATTTGTATCGACCTAAGTCACTAAGTTGGGGTAAATTTTTGCAGTTGCAATAGGAAATTAATACTAATCTTGGGTGAAAGCCCACATTTAGAGAGCAAGAGGAAGCAAAGGGAATGTGGTTAACAGGGTGGGAGGAAAATGAAAACCAGTGTAGTGAGGGGATGATGGGGGCTGCTGGCAAATTGCACTAAATTGCTTCAAATGCTTTTCTGCAGGGAAGCAGACAAGACTAGTAGGGTGGAAGGTAAACACAACCAAGAGCCATTAGTTCTGACTATTAGGAAGTCGTCGGTTCCTCTTGAGAGAATAATCTCAGTAGTAGTGTTTTAGGGTAGAAGCCAGGTTATAAGTGGTTAAGAAGTTGAAGGACTGAGTAGAAAGCAGTTTGTAAGGAAGTCTGCTGATGAATTAGAGCATTAGGGTGGTAGGCTGGAGTGCATAGTGGAATCAGAGGGGCTGTGGTTGTGGTTGATTTTTCAGATAGGGGAGACCCAAACATATGTGTTCAGCAGGGAAGGAGCTAGTGAGAAGGGAGAAATTGACGGCAATTGGTGAAAATAACCAAAAGGGCCAGGTCTTGGAGTTAGACCAGGAGCACATGATGGGTCTTCATTCAGCCGTGGACCTGAAGATATGATGAACAAAGTTATGAAGCAGTGTTGAGTAAGGAGGAGGTCACGGTGGTCCTGGTGGAGAAAGATGCAGGAGCACAGGTGGGGAGTATCCTTGGGCCCTTAAAGGAGGAGCAGGTGGTTAAGACCTGAAGGGCAGGGAGGGATAAGGTGGGATCAGAGAGTCTGGACCAATATGGTGGAAAGCTTTTCCAAGAGATTTGGTAGAGGGTGCTGCTGTATTTCTTGAAAATATTCAGCTAATGCTATAGAAGAACAAGAAAAACAAATGGGATGAATGAAACTTATGAGGTGTGAAGAACAGATGATGAATATGTAGTAGCTTGTCAGACATATGTGAAACCACATAAGATATTTAGATGGAGACAATGAGTGCGCAAGTAGACAGAGGCAGAATTCATGATATGTGTTAAGTATCAGTAAGTAAGTAAGTAACCTGGATGTGTTAGACATGGATCAAGCATGTGTGTGCAGGGCACAGAAAGGAATGGAAAGAATAAAGAAGCACCTAATATTCACAACACGCTAAATAACCCGAGGCATTCAATATTCATTAGATTGTACACTGACTGTCCACTGGTGACATCCATTCTGGCCCTATGTGTCCTCTGCCCAAAAAATGCAAATACGATCCATAGCTGCTCATCAGGAGAGGGGGCGAGCTACAGAGGAAGCCAGAAGGACTTGCCCCTGTGTCTCTGATAAACCAAGTTGCGTGTCATTGGCAGGCACCTCTGTCTAACTGGTCCTCCCTTCTCAAACTTCAACTCTGGCTCACAACCTTATCATCGACAGGGAAGGTGGCTGCGGCAGAAAGGCTGGACATAGCAATATTGTATAACCTAAGATTCAGGTAGTGTGGTCCTACACCGTATCCTGTGTATGTCAATGTGTCCCCTTTCCCTTGCTTTTTGCTGTGCATTCTAACTTGAGTCAATGAACTATGATTTGAGCATGTTACTTTGGTCTGCGCCTTCTGGGATAGAGTGTCTGTAATGGACTTGGAGGCTCCTGTTGCATCAAGGTCATTTCTCACATGACAGAGAGAATGCTTGGTATCAGAATATTCCCACAAGCTCTGAGGCCCAGAAATGGGAAGTGAGAGAAGTATAAAAATGAGATGGGTTATAATTTTTTTATCCCTGTAACTATAAATAAGGAACTTATCTGAAAGTCTTACAAACCACTGTAAACTAATTTACTCAGAAGTTTTTACTATTCTGACCCTGGTTACCTTTGTTTCAGGTATTAAAAATAGTTTCCTGAGCAAATTATTAGCGTGAATCAATGGTTGTCACATTTTCTTTTCTTTTTTGAAGTATTAGAATCTGTTTTTAAAATGAAAACTGATATGCAAAATAATAGAAGTGTTTTCAGAGCAACATAAAATTTTTAGTTCAAATTTATGATATTTACCGATTATATCCTCTATTGAGAACATGAGGCTGTTTTGTTGTACATAAATATTTGAAAATAGAACTTATAGATGTCAGTTAAAGTTTTAGTCCAACTGTATTTTTACATTTATTTAGTTTGTTTGATTGCACCACATCAAGAGAATCTGGTTTCACATAGATAAGTAGTTGGAAATGGTAGCCGGCCTTTTTAATAGCTTATGTTGCAATCTCTGATATTCTTCATGAAACATATCTAGAAGCTTGACAGCAAAGTAATAAGAAATTTATTTCCAGATTGACTTACTAACACCACAGAGCAACTGCTCACATTTGTCATAAGGAACAGATAGAGAAAAGACAGAGCGCCCAAACTTCCAACAGGTCATCTCTCTAGAACCAGACCTGCTCATTTGAGGTATGGGCCATTCACTTGGCATTGTGTAATCTACCTATTAGGCTTGATGAGGGAATGTGCCCTAACCTGGCACTGAACTGTGCTGGGCCCCGTGGGCATCTCAGATAATTTTTCCTTCTTGGACATGCACAGGCATGACTTTTTAGTAAGACCAGTCCAGAGGTACCACCTACGTGGTCAATGACACATTTACAAGTTCAGTTTTAAGGACCTTTGTAAAAGACTACTTAGCCTGGAGAGATAAATTAATATGCTGATGTCAAAAAGGGGGTGGGGCAAAATACTTTGCATAGATATGAGGGAATGAATCACTACATTCGGGCTGAAATGTTATATTCTTCTTACCACAGCTTTTCGGGACCACTCTTCTCCAAATGCCCAAGGCCTCACAGACGATCTCATTTGTATCTATATTCAGAATTATTTTCACATCTCTTTAATTACCAATTTGATTTTTTTGGGGGGGGCCTGGGGGTGAGGTGTTTAGCAGCTCATAGAACAGGTGCAAGTGAGCCTTTAAAAATATCTCCCGCAACCCTGGGTTTCTACAGACAACAGTTTGAAACCAGATGCGTCAGGCCGTGCTATAGCAGGCAGCCTCCCTCTCTTTCTAGAATAACGCGATGGTTTATATTTCCATAGAATCTGCCAAAGTGCTTGTTTATTGGACACGGTCCTAGTCCTCTCCCCATAGTATTTTCTGGCCAACGCTGACTGAAATTCGCATGCTGTAGAAAAATAGTAACTGACTCAGATAAATTTGGGTGAAGTCTACATGGGTTCATCCCAAATTTATGTCAGTTTTTAAGGACCATTTCTTTTCATCTCCATTTCCCAGCCTTTGGAGTCACAGAGAGCAGTGGCAGGAAAGTGAAAGGTAGTATAAACCTGCCAGGGCTAACACAAGACTTTCAAACAAAAATAAGTTGGTCTGTCAAGAGGAGCCAAGCCAGAACTAGCGCAAAGTGTGCGTGTGCGTGCGTGCGTGGGTGTGTGTGCGTGTGTAGAGGAAGCAGGGGCACACTCTCCCTCCGTCCCTCCAGGTTTTTCAGTAGCCCAGACAGCTTTACCTACCAATACAAGTACGTGTAGCTACAGCACCACATGGAATCTGCATGATAGAAAAGGCTGTTCATTTCTCCAAGGTGGCGGTGCTTGACTTAAAACCAGGTTAACAGAGCATTAGGGAAGGGGACAGACCCTCATCTTGAAGAAAGGTGACCTCTAGTGGACAACAGTGTTTTTAAACCGGTTCCAATTGTGAATAGCATTAGAAAACAAAAATCATGTGAAAAGTGTGCTTCATTGTGTAATCGATCTTCCCAGGATGTTTTTAAATACCAATTCTAAACATAAATACATAAGTCTCCAGTTACATTAATGGAAGAATTTAAAGTTACACCAAAGCTAAGACATCCACAGTTACAATCTAGGCTATCTTTGATAGTTCTGGACTTGATGGAGCCTCGGACCAGGAGTCACAGAACTGGGTTGTGGGCTCAACTGTGCTTCTTGCTAGGCAAATTCACTTGGGTAACAGCTTCATATCTAAGAGTCTCCACTTTCTGGGATGCCTGGGTGGCTCAGTCGGTTAAGCGGCAACTCTTGACTGGCTCAGGTCATGATCTCAGGGTCCTAGGATGGAGGACCCGGCCGGGCTCTGTGCTCAGCAGGAAGTCTACTTGAGATTCTCTCTCTCTCACCCTCTCCCTCTGACCCTCTCCCCACTCGCACGTGCTCTCTCTCTAAAATAAATAAATAAATCTTAAAAAAAAAAAAAGGAGCCTCCACTTTCTAATCTAGATGAAATGTTTGGACTCAGAACTGTCATCTTCCTTTCCTGCTACCCCCACTACTAACTACTTCTAGGCTGTCAAATAGCTATCATTTAAAATTAAGTTTATTTTATATCCCGAGGTTTCCAAATGAGCAACAATAAAATTAATATCACGGTAGATATTAGCATTGGGCGAGTCAGCAAAAAACTATTAGATTTCAATTCAAGGTCTTCCTTATATAAATGTAATAAAGATAAAGGCACTGATTTTTTTTTCTTTTTTACGTTGCAGAAAAAATATTTCAAAAGCTACACACACTAGATCATCAGTTTGTGATGACATTTTAGCTTATTATGAAAATTAGCCACCATTTTCAAAAGATTTATTTCAAAGAATAAAACAAAGTAATGATGAAAAAAGAAACATAATTTATGTAGTATATCTCTTCTGGAAACTGCTCATCAACTGACATATTTTCCTAGTGTGTCACTGAACACAGGAAAGAGGCATAATTTATGCATAAACTCTATTAACGTAATCTCTAAGGAACTATTAAAATTCTTTAATCTTAAATCTTAAATCTTATTGTTCCCCCTCCCCAATACCAGAGTAATGTAGAGATGCTATTAGTTATAATGGGATTTAGTACTTAAGATCTTCCTTGGGTATATTCTCTAACTAGCTTTTCTGGGGCCAGTTAAGCAACAATCTGAAATTTATAATCTTTCTAATAGTCACTTTTCAAAAGAGGTGTTGGAATGACTTTTATTTGCTAAAGGGTAGGAAAGCAAACATTGGTCCAAGAAGTTTTTCTGAAGTGTAATAAAGATGCTAGAATGTCATTTAAAGATTTCATACACTTAACTTTATCTTAAAGCTATCGAATGAAAGTTTCTCATCTTTTAGAAATAAATTCTTTCTGAGGAGAAAGGTACTGGTTAGGAAATTATGCTCCTCCAGACAGTGGACAGTGAATGGACTCATTCTTGGAGAGGAGGGTTAAAATCCATCATGGATTATTCATAAGCAGGAAAGGTAATCTGCGTATTAATTCGGACTCTTCTAAAACTCCCCAACTGAAACCAGTTTTCCTCTGTGAATATCAAAGAGAGCCTCTTTCAGAAACATAGGCTAAGCCAACAAAACATTCTAAGTCCCTGGCGTTTTCATTACTTACTGAAAAAGTCAAGATAGGAATTAGCAGTGTTTTTGAGGTTCAGGGCGTCGCAGAATCCCTATCCACCTCACTCTGATATTCTCCTCTCCCTTCATCTGAGACCATAGAGTTGGATTGTTTTCATTCTCAACAGTCAAGCAGAGCAAAAGAAGAAGAAGAAGAAAAGAAACAAAACCCTAGGAAAAGAAATACAATCCATTATGACCAGACACCAATGCTTCCTCTCTTTCTCTCACGGCCTCTGACTTGCGTGAGAATAGCAGCCAGCTAAAAAGGCACACATCTGCTTTACAGACAGCAGTAGAAACTTATACTGATGGTTTAAGCTACTTGTGTTTTGTTTTGAGGTTTTTAAAAATCAAATTCATGTTCCAAAAGACAGAAGCGATCTCTTCAGCAGAGCTGTTGCTACAACTAAGGTGATCAGACCTCTGGCCCTAATTTTAAATGGCATACATTTATAAAGCATCCTTTTAAAAGAAATTAAGCCTCATTCACTCCCCCGGTTGCCCTATTTGATAGTTTTGAGAGTTGCATGCTTTTTGATATAGTTCCCAAATTGTTATGAAAAATTAAGTGCTTGCAGCCCTACCCTTTGTGAATGAAAAGTACTTCTAAAAACATAAATCAGATTATGTCACATCTTGGTTTAAAACTCCTGGTGGCTTCCCAGCACCACATGAGGATGAAACATCTAGCATGAAATAATAATTTCCTCTCCCTGCTGCTCTAGGTCCTGACCTACGTTCGGGACTTCTTTGCACTACTCACAGTCTTGCTCACTTCGCCCTGGGCGTACTGGCTGCCTTTCAGTTTCCTAGAAAAGCCAAGCTCGCCCCTGACTCAGGGCCTTAGCGTGTGCTACTTCTCAACCTGACCATGCCTCCCTCTTTGGCCAAGTAACTTCTGCTTAACGCTGGAGGCCTTTCCCTAGCCCCTGATCTAAATAAAGTCCGGCCTCAAATGTAGTCAGTACATTATGTTTTCTTTCTTAGCCCTTACCACAATTTGTAACTATTAGATAATTTGTGGAATTTGTAATGTTGACTTGCTCCACTAGACGGTACGGCCCATGAGAAAGCAGGGGCCGTATCTATGAAGTCTACCATTATATAACCAGCATATGGCACAGTGCCAGGCATATGTAGTAGGTGTTCAACGAATATTTGAATGAATGCATGCCATTCTCGAAGTTCTCTCACGTCAGAGCCTTGGCTTCAGGGCAGGAAGCATGCCTTTACCCAGCTGGTATTAGCTCAGCTCACTATTGCGGTAAAGCTGGTCAAGTGCCCAGCTCACCAACTCAAGACAGTGAAGCCTCACCTGGAGAGCCAACGGCTGCCTGCCAGCTTGCAAGCTAAACCTGGTGAGGCCTTCTGACAACATCTCCCTCCTCACTGTGAATTACAGCTTTGGCAGGCTCATCGGGGGCCCCCTCCCCTTGCTGATGTGTCTCAGCAGGAGGACTGACCGGGCCAGCTGGACCTGAGGGCAAATAATCATTCACAGCTTCCCATATAAGGCTAACAGGTACTAAGCTGAATCCACTAAGCCTCCGATTTAATTCAAAATCAGTAAGGAGAAAAAAACCCAGCCTAATGTGTTTTCCCCCTTCTCAATTGGCTCCCTTGTGTAATGGATTCTTGACTCCACAGGACAGCCTGGAAAAATAGCAAATAATTTGTCAACTTGTGCACCCCAAAGAAGGATATTGATAAGAGTAAAAAGTCAGAATCCTTATATTTAAGGAATGTTAATGTTCCAGCTAGTTTTCTCATTAAAAGAATAGGATGTAAAATGACCAGTAGGAAGGTGAACTGAGTTTGTGAAAGACTGATACTTTTATTTCTTATTTTTTTAAAGATTTTATTTATTTATTTGAGAACGAGAGAGAGAGCGCAAGAGAGAGCACGAGTAGGGGGGAGGGGCAGAGGGAGAGGGAGAAGCAGGCTCCCTGCTGAGCCAGGAACCCAATGTGGGGCTTGATCCGGGGATACCGGGATCATGACTGGAGCTGAAGGCAGACGCTTAACCGACTGAGCCACCCAGGCGCCCCTAAAGACCGATACTTTTTTAAATGTGCCCACGGTGGAGGTTTAGACTGGAGGAAAAAAGGCAAAAAAAAATTTTTTAGCATTTTACTTTCTTAGAAGAAAACAAAAATGACAGCTAAAAAACAAGCAATAAGCTACAATTTAGGCTGCGGCTTTCCAGAAAGAGTTCTAATGTTTAAAGAAGAAATGCTGGATGTGGCTTGAGTGGCTCTAATCCAAACGCTCCCTCTCTGTAGAAAATACTTGCTATCGTGTATCACAGCATCATCACTATGATTTCCGCAGTAAAAGAACTACTACACTGTCAGTATTTCAGGTACCTGCTTGCCCGGTCTTGGTGACAAATTCATCTTGAATCTGGGTCAAGGGTGCATCGAGTACATGTCTGGCACTGTTGAATCTAAAAAGCCCGTGTGGACTCCTCATTTAACACCAGTCACCATTATCCAGGTTCAATGGCTTAATCTGTGGAGGGCTCTGCTCTCCCCAGACTGTGAGTGCAGTAAGGCAGGTCTGCCATCTGCCCCCAGATTAATGATGATTCCACCTGCTATGCATCCTTGTCCTGCCCTGCCCTGTCTGTGTCACCTCTTTCTTACCCAAGACTACAGTTCTCGAATGGGCGCACCAGAGGAAGTCTTCTGTAAAGACAAGCGGAGAGCTCCTACGTGCAGGCATGAAGCATGCTCAAGGAAGGATTCAATCTTCTCTTTGGCATGAACAATAATAATTCAGTCATGCTTCACTTGGAGTTAAGAATAACTTTCAGATTTTCAACTTATTAATACATAGAGGTAATGGCAATAAATGAAGAATCCTTCTGAAAGTGATGCTAGTTCCTCAGGTTGAAAAAAAAAAAGATTAAAAACTGGGAGTTAATAGGTTTTAGATGAACTCAATTATTTTCTTATTTACAAATGGTATGGTTAAGGTGTTTTTCATTATTTTCAAAATCCCCTTCATCACTAAAATGTTGACACATCGATGGGATAATAAATCAAATGACCTGACCCCGCCAGGGTCATATTTTACTGTTATTTGGTTTTTTGGAGGGCAGGGGGCTGGAATAAGCACAGGACCAGCTACATGCTTTGCAGAGCCCTGTGCAAAATGAAAATTGGGAACCCTTTGTTCAAAAATTAAGTATTGCAGATGGCAACAGCAGAGCATGAAGCCAAGAGCCTTTGTGACTTTAGAGGTTACATGCCCATGACGCCCGTCCTGGGTGGCAGATGGGGGAAGAGAAGGGAACCAGACACACAGTCATTTCATTTGAGAATTACGTGAGTTCTTGCTTTTGGAAGAAAAAAGTATCTCTGGCTTTTGGCACACGAATACCAATGGAAAGACATAATAACTTCCTTCAGTGAGGAAGGAAGGAGACGAAACTAAAGAGGTTGCTGGGGGAAAAGGAAGAAAACGACCTTTACGAAACACATGTCAGCTGCTGGGCCCAGGGCCGGCCCTGGCACTGTCACCGACCTTTCCTGCTCTGGCATAGGATCGATTCCATACTAGAACCACAGAACCTAACTGAGGCCAATGAGGAGTTGAAGCTTAACTGCTTTGAGTTTAGAAAGAGCAGGTTAAGAGATGCAGACACGGGACACCTGGGGGTATTCGGTAATTCCGGAAGGGATTTCTTTCCTTACCCACATCTTCTGCTTAAGACCACTCACCCCCACTGCTATCAGTTCAAACACCACAGAACTCTTCCTTTGCCTTCAACAGTAGCAGCCTCCCCTCCACTATTCGTCTTGGAGATCAGCCAGCCTTACCATAACATCTGTCCACTCTTAGTTATGCCCCCTTAACTCCCAGGTCACTGCTCATCCACCTAAGTGCCTTCTTATATGGCGTCCTATACGTCTTCCTCCTCAGACCCCTGCCCCTCAGTCCTCCACAGGCCTTCCAGGGGGCCCTCTTCGTGGAACATTCCCTTCACTGTCTGGCTCTCACAGGAGCCTGAAGGCCCTGTCTCCCCTATAGCTCTTTCAGGGGGTGGCTATTTTCTCTCCCACCTCCCTTTTGCCAAGGGCCTGTTGGATGGGTAGATGTCTTCCTTGCTCCTGTCTTGCTTCCAGACAATTGTTGCTCCTCCCTAACGACCTGACTCTTCTACCATCAGACTCTTCTACCATCAGACTCCTGATACCACCTCTAATCAGCCCTCCTAGCTGCAGTCACCTCCCCCTAGCTTACCTGCTTCATGCCTTGAAGACGCACTCTCTGACGTGAGTTCTAATTCTTGGGGATTTCCATGTCAACTAGGACATCCCTCCGATATCTTGGCCTGTAAGTTCCTTGACTTCCTTCCTCTTCTGTTCTATCTCAGTGACACCAACTCCCATGGTCCTATCCTGACCTTGCCATCACCAACGTCACGACCTCCAAAATTTCAATGTCAATCCTCTTATTCTCCAACAGTCTCATTTTCTCATTCCAGCCAACTCTCTCTAGTATTCTAATTCCAATAATTCTTCAACTACAGCAGGCCCTGCACCCCATACACTGCCCATCTTCCTCCATCCCTCAGTCCCATTATGTCCTCCCTTCTCTCCTACACACCTTAGATTCCATGGTCCATCATTATAACCACCAACTTCATATCCAGTTAGTTAAATCCCAACTGTGGTTAAATTGAGCTCTTTGCTACTCTGTGCCTCTTTTCAGGCTGATAAATGTGGCTGGAGAAAAATATACAACCACACTCACTTTAAATTCATGACAGCTTACCCCAAGTGTGCCCTTGGCACTGCCTGGTTTCCTCTCTATTTCCCCAGTCCATTTACTCCCACACTCTCCTAGACAACCACAATGCTTCCCGAAAGAGTCGTCCCAGACTTACTGTCTACATTTCCCTCTGCCCTTTATTCTCTTTTGAACACCCTCCAGTCAGTTTTGTCTCCCCCATGTCACTGAAATGGCTATACCTTCCTAAATCTCAAGATCAATTCCCAGTCTTCCAGAACTTCTAAATCTATGAGCACTATTCAAGTATTGTATATTTGGTTTCTGAGACAACATTGTCTTCTGGTTCTTTTCCTGTGTTAAAACCTGTCCTCTGCTGATCCCTCTCTGCTTCTTCCACTTTTAGCTACTGGAGCTGTGCTGCCCAATATGGTAGCCTTGAGTTACATGTGGTTACTTAAACTAAAATTTCAAAAAACTGGAAATTCAGTTCCTTAGTTGTACTAGTGCTATTTTAAGTGCTCAATAGCCACTTGTGTCTAGTGGCTGTCATACTGGATGGAGCACATGGAGAATATTTCCATCACAGAAAGTTCTACTGGACACTGCTACACTTGAATACCCAAGGCTCAGTCCTTGGGTTTGTCCTCTATCTGGAACTCACTCTCTTGGAAATGTCATCCAGTCTCTTGGCTGGTGACTTCAAAACTTATACCTCTAGCTTGGACTGACCCCTTAACTCAGATTCCTTCATCTGACTGCAAACACCATTTCCACTTGCATGTTTAATCGATATCTTAAATTTATTATGCCCAAAACGAACTCCCATCTTCCCAACACCTGACTCCTGCAAACTCTTTACCAACAGTCTTCCCCATTTCAGTAAATGACAGCTCCAAGCTTTCAGGTGATCAGGCCTAAAATCTGGGGGTCATCCTTGACTCTTTCCTGCCTCCCACACCCTACAGCCCACCAGCAAATCTTCTTTGGCTGAACCTTCACATATATCCAGAATCTGCCCACTGTTCACCACCTCCACTGCCACTATTCTGTTCCGGACCACCATCATTTCTCACCTGGATTACTGCAAAGCTCTTCTATCCCGACTTTCTGCTTCTGGCCTTCCAACCTGCCTTATCTGGGCAAATTCTCAACAAAATACTCAGAATACTTCTAAGAGATAATCTGATTATATTATTTCTCAGGTTTGCTCAAAGCCTTCTCATAGTCTTCATCTCACTCACAATAGAAGCCAGAGCCCTGCTAAGAGCTTGCAGAGATTTCTATCATCTACCTCCTAGCACCCACAGGACCTGTTCTTCCTCTCATTTGGGCCCTGCCACAAAGCCCTCTTCAACAGTCCTTGATCAAGCTCAGCACTCTCTTACCTCAGGGCCTTTGTACTCTCTGTTTCTGCTTGGAACTCTCTTACCCCGGATAGCCTGTGACTTGCTACCATACTTTCTCCAGATCTCTCCTCAAATGTTGCCTTAGCTTTCAGGTCTTCCCTGACCACCCTGTCTAAATTTGTAATTCTTACTTAATGCCTCTCCCTGCCCCCACACTCCCTACCCTCTCCCTCTGCTTTGTCTTCCTCCATAGCACTTACCACATTTAAAATACTACATATGTTCTTGTTTGTTTATTGTTTAACTCCCGGTCTCATATCAGCTCTAGAATAGCAGGGGCTTTGTTTTGTTTATAAGCTATCTCCAGCATCTAGAAAATTAACTGTAGCACTCACCTCAGTAAACATTTGAGGAGTGAATGATCAAAGAGAGGCACATATTTTCTTTCTTTTCTTCTTTATCCTCAGGTTTCAATTACTTTGTTCTAGTAACTACCTCTACCCCTTTAGGGTAAAATGCACTTGATTTCAGGCAGAATGAAAGCTAAAGGTTTTAAAATATTATATACTGATAAACTCATTTGATTATACACACACACACACATATTATATATATACATAAATTATATATATACAAATATATATCCATATATTTTTCTTTAAGTATAACTTGTCTATAATTGTAATTTGTAGAAATTTTAATCATTTCCTCTCAAAGGAAGAAATCATAATTTCAAGTGTTTCGTCTTGATGTCTGATTTAAGTGGCAGAAGTTCCTAATATTTATTCTGATTAAGGTAGGTGCAGTGAGTGAAAGGTAAAAACACATTGATTTTAGAACTGGTTCTGCTCTCTTCTTCTAAGAAAAAAATCACTTTAAACTATAGAATTAACCTTAGGGTCACCCTCTTGGAGCTATAGAAGTCTTTTTACAGAATGTCCACCTGGAGTCTGGTCAGAGAGCTGGGAATGGCCAACGGCAGAGTTCTCCAGGTTGCCAGGTGATCCTGGTAATTAGTATAGGTTCATTCAAACCTCGAAATAGCTGGCTGATTCCAACCAAGGTCAACTGGCCCAGGGAGAGATGGCTCCCAGGACCTAAAGACCTGAGCCATCTGTCCTGAGGCTAGGAATACCAGGCAGCAGGCTAATCCCCACCCTGAGGCTCAGGCCTCATCTAGGGCCACAGAAGGAGAAAAGTTTGTGGGGGCCAATCTACGCGAGAGCCCCAGGTACCAGCTCAGCCTTCTGGTGGCCTCCCTTAGGTCACTGGCCTACAGGATAAAGATGGAAGGCAGATTCTAGACCAAATGCCTGGCTCAAATCAGAGCTTCATCAAAAGGACAAGTTGTATTATCTGTACATTTTCCAGTCCCTGTAAATTCCTTGGAGAAGTAAAGATTTCTCTGCTATGCAAATAACCATTTCCTTAGGAAGCAGTTCAGGGGTGGGGAAATGTTTTCTTAACTGAAGCCACTGGGGGGTAAGAACGTGCAAGTGACAGTCAAACAGAAAAAGCAAAGTGATTTACTTTTAGGGGTAGTGGTTTTTTTGTTTCTTTCTGTTTTGTCTTGTTTTCCTCAGAAGAGTGGAGAGAGTGGGGTGGTTTTAAAATATGTCTAAAATTCTTTGATGCTCTTCCCTTAATGAAGTGGAACCTAATTCCCTTCTCCCTGAGTAAAGGCTGAACTCAGTGACTTTCTTCTAAACATGAGAGATGATGGACTCTGAGAAACAAACTGAGGGTTCTAGAGGGGAAGGGGGGTGGGAGGATGGTGATGGGTATTAAGGAGGGCACGTATTGAATGGAGCACTGGGTGTTATACGCAAATAATGAATCATGGAACACTACAACAAAAACTAATGATGTAATGTATGGTGATTAACATAACATAATAATAAAAAAAAGAAAAGAAAAGAAAAGCAGAAGCAACACACCAGCTACTGTGGAGACTAGGTTTAAAAAGACACATCTGCTTTCTCTCTCTTGTTTTCTTTCTCTCCAATCACTTGTACTAAGGGAAGTTTGCCACTATGTTCTAGAACACTCAAGCAATGTATGGAAAGGGCCACAAGGTGAGGAGTGGAGGCCTCCAGCCTCCAGCCTCCAGCCACGCGAATGAGCCAACTTGCAAGAGGACCCACTCAAGTCTTTGGAGGACTGCTGCTCTGATGGACATTCTGACCGTGACCTCATGAGAGACTCTGAGCCAGAACTACCCAGCCAAGCAGCTCCCAGATTCCTGACCATCAGAAACTGTGAGATAATGTTTGTTGTTTCAAGCTGTTAAATTTTATAGTAAATGGTTATAAAGAAATAGATAACTAAGACAGACAGTAAGGACCACACAGTTAAACTTTTTTTTCATTTTTAAATTAAGAACCTGAAACACAGAACTTTTTTACATTAACAAAATTACATAATTTGCCAGAAAGGAAAAGGACTTAATGACATCTCTGCAGACCTGGGCAGGGCCTCGAAGCGGGTCACACCCGATCCTGCTCAGTGACTCTTTGCCCAGAAACTTGGCTTCTCTGAGCCTCAGTGTGTCCTCATAGTGGCTGGTGAGGGCTGCATGCGTTCAGGAGAGCAAAGCCCCTGGCACTGAGGGGACCGATGGTAGTGGCATTCCTGTACCCCAGGCTGGCCTACAGACATGCAAAGGCCCGGCAGACCCCCTGACAGTGCTCTGGCCATAGCTCCAAAATGCGCCTTCCTGGGGAAGAGGATGATATGAACTTGAGGTGATAGGGATCAGAGAGGAGATGGCAGAGGAAAGCTGATGACAAGTTGTTCAGGGCGTTTCCAAGTGGTCAGCCTCGCTACACTATTTGTAAACTCTTCTCCACTTTACTTTTGAATCTCAGAGTGTTACTGTCCCCGCTTTAAAGTATACCCAGCTATGGTTTCCAGCTTTCCAACTGCTTTCCATCCCTAGGACAGTAGTGTTAGACACAGCACTCTGACCGTGGGCCCTGTGATAGGAGCACTGAAGCTACTGCTTTGGTGTAAAATGCTTTCTTCATTTAGCACCATCTGAGGATGAATGACATTTTCACACAATGGCAGCTTCCTCCTCCGTGCCCACTCCTGTGCTACTTGAGTGTAATACACATGGACTTGATAAACACTCTTGCACATCACCATTGACTGCGTTGCCTGTCTTTAGGGTGTATGTCTAGGCTTCAGTTGGCTTCAGTTGCTGAAGGTCTCACCATCAGATGAGTGAGAGGGGGCTGCATGTTTATTTTAAATTCGGGTTCTTAGACTGTAGCACACTGGAAGTATATGTGTATAAAAGAGAAAATCCAAACAGTGGGGACACTAAAGAGTCTGGAAGACCATATTCCCGAGGCCATTCAAAACTAAGGTGTCGAGGCTATGCCTGGCAGAAAACACAGCGACAAAAGTACAGTAAGGAATTCAACCAGGAGCTGAGAGCTTACATTCAGTTCCTCCACTGTTGTCATCTGGTTGAAAAGAAGTATTAATCTAATGGGTAATTCACCATAGGGTCACTTGGGTTAACTTTAATCTGATCTCATCAGTAGTAAGGTGTTCTTTTGATCGCAATCCATGAAGAAAATAAGCCAAATTGTAGGCATTTTTAAAAAGGCAGCCACGGAAGTACAGATATGGACCAATACGCAGAATGGCCACACACAAAAGTGGGAAAATGACTTTAAACCCAGCTAAGCACTTCTCAAAGTGATTGGTTTTCAGGGAAAGAAAGACACAACTCAGTGTCCATATTGCTTTATATGACACTTTAGGTTATCAGAATCTTCTTGGTGTCGTTTTCACTCATGACACCCTGTTGCCCGCTTTGCCTTTTCAGACCTTACCAGTCATCCATGGCAATCATTCTTAATCCACAAAGAGAATTCTTTATCTGAGCATGGGTTATATTCTTGATGTCCAGGAGCTGCTGTTGGCTTAGTTTTATTTATTATAGATATTTAATTCCTTCACTTGGTCCATACCATTCCTTGGTTTATTGAGTGTTTAAGATAAAACAGGCGTGTTAACTGTACAAGGAATACAGAGATGAAACAAGACACATCCTCTCTTTCAAGGTGCAGATAGACACATAAACAGACAATTATACATTGCAGATTGATATTATTTAGACATAATATATATAACTCGTTAGGGCATCTAACCGAGTCTGGGAAAAGGAGGGGTCAAGAAAGATTCTCTGGAGTAGGTGAGGGCTGAGCTCCAGCGATGGGTAGAAGTTAAATTGGCAGGTAAAGGATGGAGTGCGCAGGGTAAACATTTCAGGCAGAAGGGAGAGCAAAGGCATGGAAGCTAAAAACAGCATGAGTTCAGCTGTTCAGCAGATCAGTTTTGGTAGAGCATAAGAAAATAGCAAGAAATGAGACCAGAGATAAGAAGGATCCAGACATGGGAAGCCTCTAATGCCAAATTTAGGAGTTTAGGCTTTACCCTGAGGAATTCATTAGCGGGTTTGAGAAGGAGACCCACCTGAACAGATAGACAGGTAGGTAAATTAGGGGAGGGATTTAAAGGGTACAGGACTGGATGGGGGGAGACCATGTGGGAGAAGCTGTAGAAGTTGGGTGAGAATTAATAGCATTTGTAGAAGGGCAGGGATGGCTGTGATGGGGACGGGGATGATTTGAGACACATTTAGAGGGCAAAATTGGCAAGACTTGGTGACTGAGTGGTCATGGATATCATGGATATGATGGTGGAGGCCACTGCCATTATCTGAAATGAAGGATGCTGGCATAGACTCAAGTCAGAGGAGAAGATGATGATGAGTTAGTTTTGAATGTGCTGCATTTGGGATGGCTTATGATTGATTTTTTCTCCCACTGTCTTCAACAGGCAAAGGAATGTATAAGTTAAACTATAGTCTAAAATAAAGGTAGCGGGGGGCGCCTGGGTGGCTCAGTCATTAAGCGTCTGCCTTTGGCTCAGGTCATGATCCCAGGGTCCTGGATTGAGCCTCACATCAGGCTCCCTGCTCGGTGGGGAGCCTGTTCTCCCTCTCCCACTCCCCCTGCTTGTGTTTCCTCTTTCACTGTGTCTCTCTTTGTCAAAAAAATAAAATCTTAAAAAAAAATTAAAATAAAAAATAAAATAAAGGTAGCGGGATGCCTGGGATCGAGTCCCATATCGGGCTCCCTGCTCAGCGAGGAGTCGGATTCTCCCTCTGCCTGCTGCTCTCCCTGCTTGTGCTTGCTCGCTCTCTTGTTCTCTCTCTCCCTCTCTGATAAATAAATAAATAAAATCTTTAGAAAAAATAAAATAAAGGTAGCAAGGACTGTGTTAATGGATGATGTCACAAATCCATCAGAGCACACTTGCTCAGACAGTCCAAGCACAGCTTCAGCATCCTTCTCAACACATTGCTCTGTCCCTGCAAGGTAGCTACCATCTGCTTCAGCACAGCAGGGTGGCCGCTACCTATTCAGTGAAGAGTGCATGCACTGGAAACCCATGTTTCTCCCCAGTCTAAAAGCTTGAGAGAGTACCATTCTTTAAAAGATACATGTCATGATTTGGAGGTATCCTTGAAGTGAATTATACCTAGCCAAATTAAATAAGCAGGACCATGTTGATCTTGAGTACCAAAGTCAATGTGAAGTCTTAACCATATTTCTGAGAGATTCCTAACTTTGTTTTCCTTTTTTAAAATTAACATATATTATTTGATTCATCAGTCTTACACAATTCACAGAGCTCACCATAGCACATACCCTCCCCAATGTCCATCACCTAGTCACCCCATCCCTCCCACCTCCCTCCCCTCCAGCAACCCTCAGTTTGTTTCCTGAGATTAAGAGTCTCTTATGGTTTGTCTCCCTCTCTGGTTTCATCTTGTTTCATTTTTCCCTCTCTTCCCTTATGATCCTCTGTTTTGTTTCTCAAATTCCTCATATCAGTGAGATCATATGATAATTGTCTTTGAGAGAATCCTAACTTAGTTGAAGGTCCAGGCAGGGCAGGCCATGGTAACTGGTATCATCTGATTTAACATTTACTAACTGCCTGTACAATGGACTAGGGTTTCTCAATATGACTTCAGCAAGACATGAGCCTAGTAGATGCTCCTCAGAAGGTGTCAGGAGTGGGGAAAGGTCTTCCTGATGAGTTAAGGTAAGATGATTTAGATTACATCCCCCTCCTTGAGACCACAAGACACAGCAACATATTAAAGACTAAGAAATCCTACAGTAAAGATATCCATTTAACTTAGTTTATTTTTTAAAAGATTTTATTTATTTATTTGTTAGAGAGTGAGAGAGAGAGAGAGAGAGGCAGGCAGAGGGAGAAGCGGGCTACCCACTGAGCAAGGAGCCCGATGTGGTATTCAATCCCAGGACCCTGGGATCATGACCTGAACTGAAGGCAGATGCTTAACCAACTGAGCCACCTAGGAGTCCCTATTTAGTTTAGCCTAGCATCACCCAGAGTTATTTTGGCATAGAAGCCTTCTGTCACATGATACCAATGAACTGCCTCTGAAATTAGGAGTATTTCAGTCCTCAAAACATACCCATTTTCCAAATGAGCAACAGAAGTTTTAAAGTCACACAAGAAGAAAGTTGGCAAGGGAGATCTTAAATTCAGACTTTCCCTTTCCAGCTTCAGGGCACAGTTCATAGGATCAGATGAATGGGGCAGTAAATGTTCAGGGTCTGGGCTGATATCTCGGTGACACATTCATTTTACCAAGGGAATGTCAGGGTCAGCTCCAATATTCTCACTGGGCATGTGGGTCAGCTAAGGCTTTCTGGGGTGTTCTCCATCAAGGCTGATACCTCATTCTGTTTTTCAAAGTCCTCCACCATTGGGCCCTATTTTCTAGCTTCTATAAAACACTCTATTCCATTTATTCTCTGCTACGGCCTCAAGAAGAATTCTGGCCTCTATGCCTTTGTTCATGCTGTTTTGGCTCCTTGGAAATCTTAGAGATCATTTGGAGGTCATCAGCAGGAACTTGATCGAGGAGCACGCTGGGGGTCCACAGCTGGGAGGGACCAGAGGAAGTAATATAGGGCAGAAGGGGAAGCTGGCTTCTGATGCAGCAACAGCAAAGCCTAGCTGATCCTGTAAGGGAGCTCTGGGGCTGGGCTGGCCTTTCAGAGTTGACCCAAGTTGGGAGAAAGAGGCCAGGCCTTTATGTCCCAGCACCAACCGGGCATTAGATAAGGGCTGCCCTTCAGAAGGGCATGTGACCTTGGGCAAGGCAGCTCTCTTTGGCCATGAGCAATCCCCAAAGAGGCTCCCGGATGAGAACTGTTGACTGCTAACCTTCCCAGAAGCTGGGGGGGAATGAGCGCTCCATTTCTGAAGGCAGGTTGGGGTGGTGTCATGGTTCTGGGCTGCCTGATAGTACCCTCTCCACCGTTCAGCTTGTGTTTTCCTACTTGATTCCTCAGGTCCAGAGAGTTGTCTGCATTCTAGATGCCAACAGAACTTAGTGTCTGGGCTGTGGGCTCTCTCATACTAACTTTACTTTTAGCATGTTTCATGGGTTTTACTTCCCTACCTAGATTGCAAAGCCTCCCAAAAGTTTTCTATTTCCCTTGTGTTTAAGGGGTTTAAGAAAGTGATCAATAATCACTAATATATGTAGCAGAAAGGGTAAGGGATTTGGAGGCCGAATTCCTAATTTTAAATCCCAGAATTGCCACATATAGATGTATAAAATTATACACATCACTTAATGTCTGTGAATCTTCGTTTCATCATTAATAATGTGGGAATAATAAAAACCCTTATTTTACTGAAGCTCCAGGGTTGCTCTGAGAATAGTAAGATGGTAAGCTGAAAATGCTTTGTAAACTAATAAACTAAAATCAGTGTTTTCCCACGTTGAATACTAGACACCCATTAAAGGGAAAAACATTGGGTCAGTAAATTTAAAACTAGGTAAAAATTCTCTATGCTGATAATACATGAAACAAATTTACAAATATAAACAAACATGATGTACAACCAATTAATCACAGTGAATAAATAGTTATTGTGACAGATGATATTGCTTTATTGGCTTTTACACATTTGGTACTAACTGTAAAGTGAAGGTTCATTCGGGTTGCGTGTGTGGATGTCCTGCATGCCAGGTGCTTACTCAGTTTTCTCATCACCGTCTCCATTGTCCACTGTGAAACTGATCATTCATCTAATGCACCAAGATGGTACGCAGCCTTCACAGAAAAACATTATGTATGTATGTTAAGTCTACTTCTATTCCTTTAATTTTCTATTTTATCTGCCAATTAGAACATGAATCAGGACTTTGATTTAGCAGAAGAAAGTCCACAAAACAGTGGCTTTAGAAACTAAGGAACAAAAGATGTATGAGATTTATAAACTGAAAACTATAAATTATTGCTGAGAGAAATTAAAGAAGACCTAATAAATGGAGAGACATTCTATATTCATGGGTTAGATGACTCAATATAATTAAGATGGCAATTCTCCTCAAATTGCCCTGTGGATACAACACAGTTCCCATCAAAATTCCAATAGACTTCTGGCAGAAACTGACAAGCTGATCCTAAAATCTATATGGAAATACAAAGGACACAGAAAAACATTCTTAAGTACAACACCAACAGCATGATCCATAAGAGAAAAAAATAGAAAAAATAGATTCCATCAAAATTAAAAACTGTTGTGTTTCAAAAATTATCAATAATAAAGTAAAAATATAAAACACAGTCTGGGAGAAAATATGTACAGATATTATTTCTGATAAAGGATATATATCCAGAATATACAAAGATCTCTTACAAACCAATAAGAAGACAGACAAACCCATTAAAAAAATGAGCTAATAAGCACATGAAGAGATGTTCATTATCATTAGTCACTAGGGAAATAAATGCAAATTAAAACAACAGTGAGATCCCATTTCATGACCGCTAGAATGGGTATAATCAAAAAGACAATAATTATTGGTGCGAATATGGAAAAACCGAACCCTCATACATTGTGGGTGGGAATGTAAGGTGGTACAACAACTTTGAAAAAGTTTGGCAGTTTCTTTAAAAAAAAGTTAAACATAAATTTACCATGTGACCCAGCAATTCCACTCCTAAGTATCCACCCAAGAGAAATGAAAACACATGTCTCACAAAGACATGTATGAGTTCATAGCAGCATTATTCGTATCAATGGAGTAAAACAATCCACATGTCCATGAACTGGTGAATGGATAAACAAAACACAGGAGAGCCATATGATGGAATATTATTCAGCAATAAGAAAGAATAAATTACTGATATATACTACTTCATGGATAAACCTCAAAAACAGTAAGCTAAGTGAAAGAAGCCAGATGCAAAAGAATTGCACATTGTATGATCCTGTTTACATGAAACGTCCAGAAAAGGCAAATCTATAGGGACAGAAAGCAGATGAATAGTTGCCTAGGGTTGAGAGTGGGATTGGGCAAGCAGGATCTTTTGAGGGTGGTGGAATTTTTCTAAATTTGGATTGTGGTGATGTTTGTACAACTTTGAAAATGTACTAAAAAATCACTGAATTGTACACTTAAAACAGGTGAATTTCATGGTATGTAAATTATTATCACACTAAGGCTATTTTTAAAGTCAGTTTATTGTTCCCCTATAATAAATCATCTGTAGATGGTTGTCATGATGTTTGTTGGGGGTTTTTTGTTTTTGTTTTGTTTTGTTTTGTTTTGTTTTTTGCAGTCACTAGAGAGTCAGACTCATTCCATTTGCAGCCATCCCTAGCATGTTTTCTTGCCCTCCTGGTCATAACTCAGTCTCTTTCTAGGCTAGAAAAGAGGAAAGAATAGAGAGTGCAAAAGGCATTAGCCTGCTAAGTGGCTACATTTAAGAATCCTTCTGGGAAGCGCCACCCAATAACACTTACGTATCATTGGGCAGAACAGTGTCACATGGCCATTCTTAAATTCAAGGGAGTCTGCGTAATACAGGAATATTGCTCCCTGCAGTGAAATCAGGCTTCTGTTAGGAAGAAAGGGAGAGTGGGTGTTGGGAGAGCAGCTAGCAAATCTCTGAGGTGGAGAAATACTTCTTGGTGTCAATGTAAACATAATTAGAACCAGAATTGCTTACGTAGTAGAGTAGTGCTCGGTTATAAAGTGATAATCCAGGTGATCCAGAATATGCTTATTATTAATAGTTTCTTTTTCAAAATGAATACAAAGCAATTAAAATCTCAGTGAATATATAAAGGGCTCCAGAGAAACCATTGTTATTGTTGAGAAACACTAAATGGAATAAATGCTCATTGTTGCGTGTATTTTTATTTCAGAGACAAAAACTTGAGTACTGCACCATTTGGTGTAATAGAAAGAACAGGGTCTTTGAGTTTAAGAAATGTCTGGATTCAGAAGTTGGCCACACCCTTTAGAAACTATGCCTGGGGCAAATTTCGTAACTTATCTAAGCCTCAACTTCTTCATCTCTACAAGGAGAATAATAAAACCTGCTTCAAAGGGTTATTTGAGGACCTAATAAGACAGCAGGTATGAAGCACATTCCTGTGCATTTGCTTCCCTCTGTCGCAAATCACACTGCAGCATGCTACAATGGTGCCTCAAACACTCAAACAAAGGAGAACTCCATTTTCTTTTTCTTGCCAAAATTCAACAGCTGTGTCAGAGTTCTCCAGCCATGGTTTCCCCACATTTCTCAGACTGAGACTTTTTGTCAAGAGAATTCCTAAGTAGTTATTATCTATTACATACACACATACACATACACACACAAATGTGGTGGTATGGGAGGAGCAAAAACCAAACCAAAGGAAACACACTGAAGCTAAAACTAAACCTGTGGAGAACACAATTCTAAAAATACTTTTATTTTTCTACCTAGTGTTGTAACCTTCCTAATAGTTAATCCTCCTTTTACAGAGTCACAGAGAGCACTTAGAAAAACATACCAACCAAATTTATGTACTTGGCACATTTTTAAAAGGTAGAGCCCGTGTCAAGTGCTTGTGAAATCAGATATGTGGGGGCGGGGGGGGGGTTCTGCTGGCACGAACCCCAGGTCGTCCATTACTTGCCCGTTATTCATACATCAGTCCCATGAAGCCAACATGGAGCCGCTTCCATCACTTTCTCCCTGAAGCACAAACACAGCTTAAAATAGGACTGTTCAAACTGGTTGATTGGGATTGGTTTGCAACGTAAGTAGCTTTCTAAGTCTCAGTGAAACACTGACTGAATAAAATCTGTATTTCTGTAAGAACACTATGTATCTTAGAAGAGAAGAATGAATCCAAAGTGGAATCAAGCAATTTGTCAACTGAAAGCGAGAATATTTAGTATCTATCTTCATTCTCAACAAAATACCAAAATTGTATTAATAATGATGATCTTGACAATAAGTAGCATTGCCTTTACTTAAGAGACAAGAGGAGGCTAACAAAACTGGTACAATGATAGAGTTTGATTTTTTTTTTCCGCATCCGTGACCCATCTGACCACGATGGCACGGACTTGCCCATTTCCCTTCTCCCCATGCAAAGGGGAAGAGAAAGCGAGAGTGTGACTCCTCTCCTGGAAGGGCTCTTCCAGGCTCCTCCTCAGGAGAGCCCCTGGCCAGGAGCAGCCCCGCTCTCTTCAGTCAGCAGCAGCCTGGCCTGCCAAAACCAAACAGCTGTGGGAACTTCTACAGCTGTGGCTGCCACCACTTCCCAGAACATTCCCCCGGACCTCAGACTGAGAAATCCTATCTGTCCTTCGGTGCCCTCCGCAGCCAGGGGCCGCTCATTTCTCCTCAGAGGTTGGCGCCAAATTTCTCTCATCCCGAGAACTGCCACGTTACACTTGGAAGTCAATTGGAATTGGAAGTCAATTAAAAGCAAAACAAAATTTAGACAATAACATTATTCCATTTTTCTCAAGATTCATCTTATAATTACCATTTACCTGCCTTTCCTCTCTGCACCTACCCCAAAACATGGAACCCAGGAAATACGCTGTTACCTAAAAAGCATGGACCAAGGGAAGGCCCCATCTAACCCAGCTTCACCCACAGCTCAAAATAGGGCTCCTGGTAGCAATGTTTGCTGATTTGGTTAAAATAAAAAGCTCTGAACAATCAGTGTCTTCTCTGCTATCCTACCAGCGTAGTGGCATTCCACGTCACAAAACATGTGAATTTGGGGTTGTTGGCATACTTTCATATTTATATGCACATATTCCAAATACAATTGGTTGCTCAGTAGTTGTTGTTTTGCGAACACCAGCAGGCTGATATATTTGATATGTACAAGTGAAAGCAGTGGCTAGGGAGGGGGCAGGAGAGCTGAGTGACATCTGGGTTCTTCATTTACTCCGCAAGTATTCATGAAACATCCATGTGCCAGTGGCTGGGGGCTTTGGGCTCATTAAAGGACTTCTAGAAACTTCATTTTGCTCACACCCTCATTGTGTGAGGGGATGGCACAGCTTTTGTGATTCTCATTTCAAAGGTGAACCCAAATCTCTGGATTCTCTGTACAATGCTCTACTTTAAACACTAGGGGTCAGCAGCCTTCCAAAAGTCGCGAGTCAAGGGATGAGCCCTAATTCCTGGGGTCTTGGGGTGCTGCTAGAAGCGGGTGGGGGCTGATTCTCACAACAGGGAGAGTCCAATAGATACTAGATGCTTTCCCAAGCCCTATTCCCAGTCTTTTATAAATATAACCTTTACGTTTATTTGGGTACCCTCAGCTTCTCATGCAAAGCCCAGGTGCTTGGGGGAAGTTAATCTGGGAGTGGGATTTGTGGCTCAAAGTTAACTTGCATTATCCCACCTCCCAGTTTCACGTACTGGGTCAGGGACAAACACCTGACCTATTTGGACCAATAAAGACTGAGGGAAAATTTGCTGAGAATGACAGGGAAAGTAGTTTCCTTGCTCTTCTTTCTGTAACCACCTTCTTCCCCTCTACTCCTTCCCTACCTCCCTTTCTCCCCCTCCTCATCCCCCACTCCCCCAGGGGGACGAAGAAACCCAAAGCCCTAGAGACACAGTCAGCTGGTAACTAGGGACAGCTATAAGATGAAGGCGACTGCGAAAACAAAACAAAACCAAAGAAGCACCAAACAAAAACAAACAAAAAACCCCAGAAAAGTGGTGAAAAGCAAGAAACTGGGGAAAGAGCAGGGCTCCAGCCCAGCTCTTTGCTATGACC
This sequence comes from Leptonychotes weddellii, assembly GCF_054177405.1. Lineage (NCBI taxonomy): Eukaryota > Metazoa > Chordata > Mammalia > Carnivora > Phocidae > Leptonychotes > Leptonychotes weddellii. The sequence goes on along the minus strand of NC_138369.1, from coordinate 98,994,833 downwards.
TCCCTCCCCTGGAGAGCTCTAAGCAGTCTGCTCCTTTGGCTCTGTAACAGCGACAGTTGCTAAGTTCAGTGGTTCAGTAGAGAACCGATGAGAGGGTCCAGGGAGTCCCTGTCCAAGTCCAAGGACCAGGAAAAACCTCTCTACTTTCCCTAGGCTACTTACACAAAAAGAAATATTGAATGGGTCCTTGTACCTTCTTGTATTTTTTAAAGATGAGGGGCTATGGTGATAAAGGGTATGGATTTTGGAGCCCACCAGACCCACGTTCAAATTCCAGCAACTTTCCTTACTAGTTATGTGACTGTCTCTGAGCTTTTACGTCTATAAAATGAGAATGAATAAAGCCTACCTTAGGGAGTTGTTCTGAAGTTTAAGTGTAATAACGTATGTCATGGGTTTAGCATTGCAAAAATAGTTGCTAGGATTATTATTTCAATATTCCTTGAGAGGAAAGAGCACTATGACAGGAGAAAGCAGAAAAGCGGCCAGCTCCCTAAAAATTCTTCCCAATGCATGTATTTACTTCCTACCCATGAGGAGATGCCCTGAGTGTATGTGTGCTGACGAGAGCGGGTCGCAAGAACTTCGGAATCCATGTCCCTCATGCAGTCTGTATCTATGTCAGGGAGCTCAGACCTTCAAATGGAAGTCGCAAGCTTCTGAAAGTAAGAGCAGGTTTTGAGCTAGTGATTCATTAGTAATGTAATTCCTCAGGTAGGTCTTATTTGTAGTGAAGCAGCGTGCAGAGGAGCTACTAAAAATGATAAAGTTGTCATCTTTTTTTTTTTTTTTTTAAGGCATGGGCTCCTAAACATTTCTGTCATTCATTCGAAGGCAGGCACTCAGCGTAAAAGGTGAGGACCCACATCCGCACATTTGTCCCAGGATTCCCATCCTAGGCAAAGCATACATAAGGTATCCTCAAAGAGAGGACCTGAGGCAATCTTTCTCTGTTACACAGTGATCTCCTTTCCATTCTTTCTGTGGCAGACTACTAGTCCCCCAGTAGCTGTTCTCTCCCTCTTCCTCATTGAGAGAATATCTCCTCACCCCCACATCCCAGGATAAGACTCCGTTTTCTAGCCTCCCTTGCAACCAGGGGTGTGTCATACACATGTGAGTACATTCCAGCCATGTGAGTCCCAGCCATGTGAGTACATTCTGGCTAACTGGATCTAGACAAAGGTGTCAGGTGTGACTTCTGGAAGGGGTCCTGAAAGGAAGGGAGATGGGCCCTTCCTCCTTCCCACCAGCTGGATTACAATGTGATAGAAGGTGTTCAAGTAGCCAGCCTGGACCATGAGGACGAAGGGCCTGTATTGAGGATGATGGAGAAGCAAAACACGAAAAAATCTTCGGTCATCTTGAAACTGCCTTCAATTCCTGACCTCCATATTTCTTTTACATGCATGAGAAATAAAATTCTATCTTGTGTGAGGCACTGGCATTTGAGGCTTTTTTTGGTCACTCACAGCTAAGCCTAATCCGAACTGATATTTCCCTATATCCATCGTTTATGTTTTCTCCGTTCATTTGTGAGACCAGAACTGCACTGTTTTTAACAATGACAAGCCACTTACGAATGGGGTATGGACTCATCAGTCATTCCCATCATACTCCCCAAATCCCACTCACATCCTACAGAATGAATTCTACCCACGGTGTAACGTCGGAAAGGTCACCTCCCAGACATGGAAAGAAATAGAGATTTTTTTTTAAACCAAGAACAAAACCTTTTTATTTTACAGAAAAACCTATCTATTCAAGATGACTGCTTTCTCCTACTTTAGCCAGCAATTTTATGAAACGAAGACTATTTTCTTAGTGACCTAAACCTCTCAAAGGCTTCCTATCAGTTAAAAATAAAATACTTGCTACTTGCAAGCATCAATTAGATACAATGTAATAAAAGACAATGTACTCTGGAAGAAGGTCAGGGGCTTTGGCTTCAGGTCTAGGAGCACTTCTTGGTTTTGCCACTCACTTGCAATGTGACCTTGGTAGGTGATTTAGCCCTTTTGTAATTCCAGTTTCTTCATCTATAAAATGAAACCTCATACAATACGGTTGACTCTTGAACAACACTGATTTGAGCTGCATGGGTCCACATATACACAGATTTATTTCAATAAATACAGTATAGTACTATAAGTGCATTTACTTTTTAAGTGATTTTCTTAATATTTTCTTTTCTGGTCAACAGTAGGGTATTAGTAGTTAAATTTGGCGGGAGCCAAAAGTTATATGCAGATTTTCAAGGGCAGGGGGGTTGGCACTCCTAACCCCTGCATTGCTCAAGGGGTCAACTGTACTTGCAAAAAAATTAAATGAGCTAATATGTGCAATGTACCCAGCACATAAATAGGTGCTCTAATAACAAAAGGTTCTTTTTGTTTGTTCTTTTTGTTATAAATGAAAGGCTATGGAGTTTAGGTCAGTAGAACTGTGTCTTAAACTTTTTTTTAGTCTCTAAAACTTACTAGTTTTACAATAATGGACTTCGGTTACTTAAGACTCAGTTTTTTCAAATGTCAACCAGGCTTACAACAGCAGTGATATCATTAAGCATAACAATAACTGTTGACATGTTGCATGGTTATCAAATTTCAGGCACTGCATTAAGTCCTTTATCTTCATTACTTTATTAAAACCTGTATTTTCTACCTCCAAGAGATGTTTTTAAGGATGTACATAAAAATGAGAAGCTGATTGTAAGGATACCGTGCATAAAACAAATTTATAAAGCTGTAAGGTACCTACTAATATAGTAGTATTGACCAAATAGATTACTTCTTTTAGAAGCAAATACCTTAATTTTTAGAAAGCAAAAGATGACAATCATAAAGGAGATATAAAAAATTTTTCCTTCCTGAAACTTGTATTTAAAAAGCAATCTAAAGCTATATAACTCAGAATAGAGGCACCTGCTTTTGTTATTCCTTGCCATAAGAGACGTAACAAAATATCCATGCAAAATATATGAATTTTCTTTCTTTTTTACTTTAAATAGTCCTCACCATTTGATGCAGGAAAAAGTATCTGACAATTCCTAAGAAAAATATATTATGTACTCATATATGTTCTGTGTGTAAATATATATTTAATACATTTGCATGCACCTTTTTCTTTTATTTATAATGTTTGTGTTCCATAATGTGTTTGTAAATTGACCAGAATTCAGAAATTTCTCCCTTCAGAGAAACATTTACAACTGTAACTTACTTACAGTAACTGCTACCACCCCAGCTGAAAATTCTTCCTTATATAAAATCCTTGTATATACATAAACTTACTTTGTATATAACTTTTCTATAAATGCAAGAACATTTTGCCCAATTTTGAGTCACTCCTATTGGACATAATGAGGGACCAAAGGACTCAGTGAGGAGTGAAAAGGGGAAAAAAAGTATATGCCACAAGCAGAGGTTTCTGCAGGACAGCCCTGGATAAGATAAAGGAAGAATGCAGCCCACAGAAGATTGCAAACCGTTGGGGTGCCTGGGTGGCTCAGTCGGTTAAGCATCTGACTTTTCATTTCAGCTCAGGTTATGATCTCAGGATTGTGAGATGGAGCCCTGCGCTGGTCATGGAGACTGCTTAAGATTCTCTCCTCTCTCTGCACCTCTCCAAGAAGAAGAAGGAGGAGGAGGAGGAGAAGGAGAAGAAGAAGGAGAAGAAGAAGAAGAAGAAGGAGAAGAAGAAGAAGGAGAAGAAGAAGAAGAGGAAGAAGGAAGAAGAAAGAAGAAGAAAAGAAGAAGATTACAAACTGCATGTTTTTTAAAAAAAAATGCCCTTAGTTGCCAACATTTAAAAATGGGGATTTTCACATAAAAATCCCATGACCTGCATTTCAGCACAGCCCCAAGGAGCTGGTTGTGCACAGTGCTATCTGGGTCCCCATAGTTTAGGTCCGCTGTCTTCATTTTTCAGGGCGGGGTAAGAGTTCCTTTATTTAAGGCATATGAACTTGCATATATGATTGAAGGTATCTTGAGTTTGCGCACACACACCTCTGCCCTAGGTAAAAATAAAAGACTGTGTAACTGTAGATCATAGGCCTCCAGCAGCAGAAAAAAGATCTGGCATGGTTCAGTTGTCCTTCTGTCACTGAGACCCTCCCTGCCCACCAGTGGTCAGAGACCACAAGTGGAGAATCACTGCCATATAGTCGCATAGCAACAATTACTGTGGAGGTTGGGGTTTCTCACAACCAATGGTCTCATTGCAAAATTTACCTTCTAGTGCCAGATACCACTGGGTAGCAGAGTTGATGATGATATTCTGTCACTGTAAGGTGGCTTAGTTTGTGAGCCTGGCTTTGAATAGCTTTGAATCAGTCCCTTTCCTGGATCTGTTAGTGGGGGAAGGGCAGCTGCAAGAGCGGGTCCTGGGGGATAGCAGAAAATTCTGGCTTTTAGGACTTAGGCATGCCATTATCATGGTCAGAGGTATGCACTGACTGTGCATTGGGGAGGTTGGCCAGAGAAACACGTGGTCAACTAGACTTGACCTTTCCTTCTAAGAGTGAGATCAGGGAGGTAAGCATTAGCCTGGTCATGAAATCAGGTGTCGGGTGTGTTTCATTTATACTCATTTGTGTTATAGGATGACTGTAGCTCCAAGAGGCAGAGACTGTTCACTATTGTATCCAGGGCAGCTGAAGCAGTGCGTAGGCATACAAAGATGCACAATGAGTATGTGTGGAATAAGCGAATGAATGAAAACACCACTTCTTTCTTCCTGGAGGCCTCTTCTTCCTAAGACCAGCCTACCATCATCTCTCACCTGGAAGACGTCCGCTACCTCTCAGCTGAGTCAGACCCCAGGCCTCCATGTTTCTCCCACTCAAATCCAATCTCTACCCTGAATTATCTTTCTAGAATCCAAATCCATTGTATCACTTCTCCATGTAAAACCCTGCAATAGGTTTCTTGTTATTCTTAGGATAAAGTCCAGGGGTGCCTGTCTGGCTCAGTCAGTAGAGCATGTGACTCTTGATCTTGGCGCTTGTGAGTTTGAGCCCCATGTTGGGAGTAGAGATTACTTTAAAAGAAAATTTAAAAATCTTAAAAAAAAAAAAAAGGATAAAGTCAAAATTTTTAAATGGGACCCCAAACCCATCCCTCTCAACCTGGCCAGCCTTACTGAACTTCTCTGCGTGCCCAGCAATCTCCTGCATGGCCCTCTTTCCCATCTCCCACCAGATTGGGGGTAAACTCCTCGCTTATCCATTGGGTCTCAGCATGAGTCTTCCAGGTGTTCTCACCGCTCCTTATTCCCCACCATTATGCTGACCATGCTCCTCTGTAACAAGCTGCGGGGCCATCTGTCTGCTGGCCAGTTAACACGGTCAGGCTTGTCTGTCTTGTCACTTTGGTCCCTGACACTTGGCTCAAGGAGGGCCTGGCACCAAGGAGGCAGCAGGAAACTTTCTTGGAGAAGTAGGTTTTATTTTGTGCCAGGTCTGGTGCCATGTTCCTTGTGATTCTCCATTTCATGACCTCAGAGATAAGAAAGCTGAGGTTCAGAGTGCTGAAGTAATTTGCCTGGGGTTAGGATTCAAATTCCAGTCAGTGGACTCGAGAGCCTTCCTTCCCACTGGGCCATGTGGTGGCGCTTAGCCTTCCTTTTCCACCAGAGCAGCCCGGGCAGCATACCTGTGTCTGAGTGGGCTTGACGGGGCTTGCATCTGTTACCTCAGGAAGAAGGAATGCCTGAGGAGATGGAATTTTTGGTGGTTACTCAAGACTGTGCACGCAAATAGGAATAAAGCCTCTTGAACCCAGAGTAAGGAATGTAGGTCAAATAAATCGCCCTGCCCAGCGTCTCCCTCTATTACCCAACTTTTCTCACTGCATATGTAAAGCCACAAGTAGAAGATAGCTAAATGGAAAATTCCAGGAGCTCTGTTAACAGAATTAAAAACAAAGGCTCAAGAAATCAAGGAAAGGATTTTAAAATCACTTTCCTTTTGTATCATTCCAATTCAGAAGTTCAGATTCGTTAATTTAAGAGTCAACCAGGTAGGGGCGCCTGGGCAGCTCAGTCGTTAAGCGTCTACCTTCAGCTCAAGTCTTGATCCCGGGGTCCTGGGATCGAGCCCCACATAGGGGGCTCCCTGCTCTTCGGGAAGCCTGCTTCTCCCTCTCACGCTCCCCCTGCTTGTGTTCCCTCTCTCACTGTGTCTCTCTCTGTCAGATAAATAAATAAAATCTTAAAAAAGAATAAAAAGAATCAACCAGGTATAGAAAACTGCAGTAAGCCTTTGGAAAAATAAGCCTTCTTTGACTGTTAAGAAAATGGAGGAAATGATGATGACAATGACACAGAAAACTAACATTAGTTATGGGTCAGGTGTACATACACATTGCCATTTAATTCTCTAACAACCCTGCGAAGTTAGGTACTATTAATAGCCCCATTTTACAGATGTAGAAGTCAAGGTACAGAGGGGTCAAGTAATTTGCTCAAGGTCACAAACTAGAAGGGACAGAGAGGATTAGAATCCAGCTCAGCTGGTTCCAAAGCCTGCCCTGTTCCACTACACAGTACCAACCTTCTGGTTTGTGTAATACTCATATAAATTACACTTCCTAATAGATTAACATTTTTAGAAAAATGTGGTAAAGATATGGTCTAACAACATTTCAATACTAATTTGTGTCCTACATATGTGCTGTCTACAATAAGAAACTTCACAAAGTTGATATAATGCTTAATTCCTTCTAAGGTAACAATGGAAGAAAAAGAAAAATCCCTCGGGGGAAGAATCTGAAGGAAAGACTTAGGAAGTGAGTGGATACAGGATTTCCACATTTTAACCTAAGAGACATTTAAGGACATCTAATAAAATCAAGGTTTATAGCAACCTGCTGGATACTGTTACCAACGGAGGCAAAATATTCAGGTTTGAAAACATACAACGACGTTACCAACTTATCAAATACCATGGCTGCAGAAATAAGTGGTACCATTGCCTCCTGCCGATTTAGAGGAATTAAAAAAATAGTCCTTCATGTTAATAATTTTGCAGGATTTAAGGCTGTACACAAAGATGCAGCAGAAGGCCAAAGACAAAACACAACAGGAAAAGCCAGTTAGGCATGGAAAAATGGATAATTCAGTAGCTGGTCATTTAAGTCCTTATTCTAACTGAATGACATCATCTAGAGGGAAAACACTGTGGTGCTTGTCCAGAAAGTTTCAGTCACTTCCCTCCCTGATATACAGAGAGCATGGTTTTAGTTTTTATCTCCCTTTCATGATTTCATAGCCTTGGTATGCTCTCAGAGTGATTATTCATTTCTCCATGATCAATGTAAGGCTTTATCTTCACCCAAGCGTTCTTGTTCTTGTACATCTGTTCTTTGTTTTGGTACCATGACTCTCAATTCTTTGCACTGAAACTTATGTCCCACATTTTCAAATTCCCTTTTACTATTGTTATCATTACCTAGCAAGTGTCACAGAAGAGGGGGGACTGTAGCTGTGCAGATGGCTTTCTCCCTGTTACCCCCAGGTATCACTGCCCAGTCATGCTGTTTTCATCTCTGCTTTTCTCTGGGGAGCCGGGGAAGGATGGGTGCGTGATGGCTCCAGCCTGGCAGGCCTCCTTTGCAAGTAGTAGCTCATCAAAGACTCACTGGATTCCAACCAATCACTTCGTGCCAACCCAATAACCCAGACTCCGCTCTGATCCCCCCTCTCCCCCGCCAACACAGACCATCTCTCACTAGGTTCTGATGATTCAACATGCATTACATGGCTTGTATTTCTGCCTTTCTCTCTTCCACGGCCACCCTGTCTTCGTTCAGGAGTGTTTGCACTGCTTCTAATACACAGCTCACTCAGCACAACCCTGGAGAAACACTGCTCTGCAGCCTCCCTCTCGCTGCTGGCTACCTTCCACACACGGTACTCCATGGCCATGTGGTCCCCATGCAGTGTCTCTTCTATGTCTCCATAATTTTACACATGTTGCTCCCTCTGCCTCAGATATCCTCTTCCACATCCTCCTGGCAAATTCAGGGTTAATGATTTTTAAAGACCTAGCCCAAGATTCTCTTCTCTGACCTACTCAAATAAAGTGAATCCTTCCTGTGGACCACCATCGTGCCTAAGTGGATGGGAAGGCCAAGATCAAGGTGCCAGCATATTTGGTACTTAGTGACAGCCTTCTTCCTATATCCTCACATGGTGGAGAGGGGAGAGGGCACTAATCCCATTATTAGGGCTCCACTCTCATGACCTCATCTAAACTAATTACACCCCCCCCAAAGACTTCACACTTCCTAATACCATGACACTGGGGGTTAGGGCTTCAACATACGCACTTTGAGGGGGGACAAAAACATTCAGTCCACAACACCAGCTATGATATTAATATCTCTACATTCAGTCCACGACACCAGCTATGATACTAATATCTCTAAGTGCCATCTGTAAATGGAGTGAATAAAAGTACCTGCCCTATTCAGCTATTGGCACTATCCTAGGAAGTACTGATGTTAGTGAGGAAACTAAAGCAAAGAGATGAAGCACATTTCCAAATGTCACAGAGCTAGTAAGCAGAGAAGCAGGGGCTTAGCCCCCAAGAAGTCTAGCTCAGGCCCACATTCTTAACTACTGGAAACCTGTATTCCCTACTAGGAAATGAACTGGCTAAGCTGTTGAGCTGCCAAGTGTCTAAATTTGGTTCTATCCTGCTCAAAGTTCGCAGAGTCTTCAGCAGAATTTGGCAGAAGCACAGGGGCAGAGGCGGGGTGAGCTAACAGACTTATTGCCCATGTCTGTGTCCCAGCTCTATAGGACTGTTTCTAGCTCCTTTACTGAGCCCTTGACTTCAGCCCTACTCTTGTAGGTCTTCCCACTCTTCTTCACTTCTATGAGACCAAAGTCAACATCACTTCTTTTATGACAGGTATTAGAACTCTGCCAGGAAAAATCAAATCAGAATCTGTTGGTGTGTCCAATAGATTTGGTAGTTTTAAGGGGCACCACCCACCTTCTGCTCATCATCTCAATAAGCAGCTAGACTTAAAAACCATTGCCAGGAGCTTCCCCTTCCCCTGAGCAGCTTCCTCCATCTCATGATCATCTTTTTGGTGACACCTACAATTCTTTTAGGGTCCTATTTGTTGGCCTGTCACTGGAGTTCTTGACCATTTTAATACCATGAAAATTGGCATTCTGGTGAAGCCTGTGGACCCCTTTATAGAATGATGTTTTTATATGCATATAGCAAAAAACATAGGATTACAAGGAAATCAGTTATACTGAAATACAAATATATTGACCATTAGGAGTGACCAGGTTTGACCCTGACCTTAAGGTCAGGAATCCAGACTTCTTGTATCTAGGGGCTGAACACACACTTGGTGGTCAACAAATGTTTGTCAGGAGAATAAATTCAAGAGTAAGTCACACTCTGTTGAGAATTACTGTTCTAGTGGCAGGAAAGTACTCTACCTGAGGGAAACTTTAGCAATGTACCATGTTAGAGCTGATGAGATTCAAATGTTATGCAATCTATCTCTGAAGCAAGTTCCTAGGCATGTGAAAATTTAAAAATTGTTAGGCTTCTAAAAAATCACTAAAATCAAATTTTTGAATATGGTATCATCACTTCCAGCCTTTGGAAATATTCCTCTCTTGCCTATCAGAAACTGTAGAAAAGAAGTGTGATTAACTCAGAGGTTTCTATACTCAAATGAGAAAAATGGGATTTGAATTTTTTCCCTGCTCTCTCCCAAATATGTCTATGTCCTAATGGCCTCTCCCAAATATGTCCATGTCCTAATCCCCAGAACCTGTGATTATATTTCCTTACCTGATAAAAGGGACTTCATAGATGTGATTAAGTCAAGGGTCTTGGATGGGGAGCTTATCCTGTATTATCCAGATGGGTCTAATGGAATTACCATCTTTATAAGAGGAAGGTAGGTAAAATCAGAGGAGGAGATGTAATGACAAAAGCAGAGGTAGGAATGAGGGGCCATGAGTCAAGGAGGGCAGGCAGCCTCTGGAAGCTAGAAAAGACAAGGAAATAAAGTCTCCTTTAGAATTTCCTGAAGGAATCAGCCCTGCCAACTATTTGATTTTAGCCCTTCAAGACTATTTCAGACCTCTGACCTCCAGTACTATCAGATAATAAATGTGTTTTAAGCCACCAAGTTTGTGGCAATTTGTTATAGCAGCAGTAGAAAACTAATACATCTGCCTGTATCCAACGAGCAACAAAATGGCCAATAGATGCAATGTAAGAGAACGAACCAAGCACACAGGCTGGTTGTTTCCTTTATGCCAGTGTTTTCCAACTGGTTGCATGTTAGGACCACCTGTGGAGCTCAGATAGATACATACATACATATATCCATAGACAGCCAGACAGGTGTAGAGATACACGCACACGCGTGCGTGCGCGCACACACACACACACTGATGCTAGGGTCCCAACTCAACCAGGCTCTTAGGATAAGAGAGTGATGCCTTGGATCTGAATATATTAAAGGCTCTCAGGGTTTGTGATACACAGGCAAGGCTAAAAACCCTACCCCATACCAACAGAAGTAGAATAAGATATAGTTTATATACAGCCCTTTTCATCCAAGGTAAATATAATGCTATGTATAAACATTCTTATTAATTCTTAAAAGCTACTGTGAATCAAGGAGATGACAAACACAAAATAAAAATAAGCAAAGACTCAAACAGTTTGCCTACAGTTATTGGCAAATCTCTGATGTGGTTAAACAAAGAATCCAAGTTCTTTCTAAAAATTCAATTCGGTACTCTAGTCACTAGAAGAGAACACATCTCGTCACCTCAGCCCCTATCAAATCTCCATTCCGATTAGCCAACTGTCAGCCTGCAAGTAAGGCCTGAAAACCCCAAGGCCTGAAAAATGGTTAAGGCACTTGAGTTATTTATTCTTAATTCTCTTATTAAAACTTTAGAAATGAAAAGCCAGTCACCTAAATCCTTTCTGGAGGTAGGGAAGGGAGTTGCATAAATCCTAAACAAACTAATAACTTTAAAAGAAAAATTCCCTTCCGAGCCAATGACAGCTAAGATGCTGATTAACTGTGCAAATGAAACACAAATATCTCAACAATGAAAACTTTACTATTAAATTTACTAATGTCTAAAATGCCTACCCAAACTATGAATGATTATCAAAATGGTAATAATTAATAACAACAGGGGCACCTGCGTGGCTCAATCAGTTGAGGCTCCAACTCTTGATTTCAGCTGAGGTCATGATCCTAGGGTCCTGGGATCCAACCTGCCTGGGGCTCCCCGCTCAGCAAGGAGTGTGCTTGAAGATTTCTCTCCCTCTCCCTCTGCCCCTCCCCCAACTTGCATGTGCATGAGCAAACGCACACACACACACACTCTCTCTCTCTCAAATAAATAATCTTTAAAAAATAATAACAACAGCATGTTACCATTTATGGAGCACCTCCTACCTCCCAGACACCATGTCAAGTACTTTACACACACTATCTTTTAGCTGCCCTGTGACGTTAGTGTTTATTCTCACATCAGAGACGAAGAACTGAGCTCAACAGGGTAAGATACTGATGTGGTAGAGCTGGAACTCAAAGCCGACTCTGTCCGATGCCCAAAGCCATGGTACTTGACAGGCCCTTAAGAAAGGCTTCTTGAACTGCTCTGAATATGATACAAGGAGGACACTATCATTACCAACTCCATCAGCCCTAAAGATGAACACACAAAGGAATTCTCTAAAAAGAGAAACCATGGAATTCTAATCTTTAGGAGAAAATGAATCATTTTTTTTTTTTCAAGACACAAGACAGACACACCGAGATAAGAACAGTTATTACGAGGACAGACTTCTATACCCAAACATGAACATGACGTCAAATAAAATCTCAAAGTGAAATAAGAATATTACACCGCATTCTATTCTCTGAGAAACTTAAATGTGATATTAAAAATAAGCTGAGATTTGTTTCCTTCATTAACATAAAAGTTATTTCCTAACGACTAGGGAACAATCTGTAGGATAATCTAAATAGATTAACAGATTCCCTCCATTGTTTATAAGCGATCCCTTTATCACAAACACTACCCTCACTTGAGATACCAAGGGTTTTTTTTTTTAAATAGAATTAAGTGAAAAAAACTGATAGTAAAGACCAACAGAGGAAGGAAGGGAAGCAAAGAAAGCCATGAGCCTCTGCTCTATGATGCCGAGGCTGAGATGCTGTAAACCATACTTCTCAGGCTCCTGGGCCACCTGTCTCCCTGCTAGACCCTGCCCATGGGAGGCACCATTGGACTGACCAGTGAGAGCAGAGGAGGGAGATGTTTCGTGAGGTCCAGCTTCTGTGGGGCATTCCTCCCACAGCTGCAGAGAGCACCAGTCCTAGGACAACCCTTCTGTGATCTGACTGTGGCTGCCAGATATGCCCCAGGGATGGTCCCCACGTGTGGCTCTGTGCCCCCCACCCCCACCACCACAACCTGAGCTATAGCCCAGCCACATGAGGCTCCTCCAAGGAAGATTCTGGTAACACTGTCTCTTCCCTTTTGTTCCCTCAACCCTCAAGGTGGTGGCTGCTTCTTGTAATTACTAGTCTCCGGATTACCTTGGTGTCCACTTTTCGTTCTTCCTTCACTTGTGTAACCAACTCCCTGTACTAAAACTACTTCCTAAAATTTGTAGAATGGTTTCTGTTGGCTGACTGGACCCTGGGATGATATGACAGTGAAACCAGAAGGTCAAACGTGAGAATGCACCTGCTTTGTGCCGTGTTACAGAGACTGCTGTGGATCTACATCTTGTCTGCACTGAGGTCCACACACAATAACCCATAGGCAGTTCCAGGGCCATTCATCCCCACGTGCTAAGGTTATTTGTTCAAATGTTTTTAACCAGAAGTTCATGGCAGGCATGGTGTGAGGGGTTATGCAGACTCAACCCACATTCTGATTTCTCAGAGCCAGTTTTAAGGGTCTGTCTTTATTCAAAGGGCCAAATTTTTAATGCTGGTAAAGGCAATTGCAGGATTCTGGAACAAGAACACTAAAACAAATAATATGAACATAACTTTTTTACAACACAGTTTGGTTCAAATATCTTTATTAAGAAAGGAATCCCATTCTTAATGTAAAATCTAAAAATAGCATGATGGAGGCAAGAAGCCAGAGCTTGGGAAAAACAACTTCTAAATGGACTTGGAACATTGTGAAAATATGAAATGTATAAATGTTTTTTCAAAGTCAAGTTCCCTTCATGTGCAAAGAAAGATGGAAATCATCTTATAAGGGGAGATTGTACCTTTACTCAAATCAACCACCAACAAAGGAAATTCAACAAATAAAGGACACACATTAACAAATTCTAATGCTGCCCAAGTTCCTCTGTCATAAAAACAGTATATGTTACATCTAATGAAAAGTTACTATAAAAATAAATGTTTAATGATTTGCTAAAGGTATTTCCAATCTCTGTGGATTTTGTGCCCCACTGCTAAGTAGGGTTCGCAGTGCCGAGAGAAGCATTCCTACAGACCAGTAAAAACTGAACTTTCCATTTAAAGGATCCATTCCCCAAACAATGGCCCTGTCTAATCCTCGTACAAAGTTCAGGGAGAGGGGTCCTTGGCCGGTCAGAACGTGACCATCCTTGGTGGGGATGGGTGCAGCAATCAATCATCCCATTCCTTGGCTGATTCTCCAGCTCCTTCTGCTGTGTTCCATGGAGCTGCCCAAGCAGGGACTACCGCTCCTAAGCTGATACGATTATTCTGCTCACCATGCTGGATTTAGTTCTTATCAGAAATCAATAAATTTGCACTGATATTTTATACAACAGCCTGTAAATCTTGATCTATTTGAGTCCATCTATGAAAAATAAAACTACCTTTCTTATGATCACAAAAGCAGTTTCTGAGCCATGAGGCCAAGGGGCAGATCCTGGATGACATAAAGCAATGATTCTCAAAGTGTGGTCCTTGGATCAGCAGTATCAACCTCATCTGGAACTTGTTAGAACTGCAATTTCCTGGGCCTAACCCCAGATCTCCTGAGTCAAGGGGGTGAGGGCCAGCTTTTTGTTTTAACAAGTGCTCCAGGGGATTTTGATGTCTGCTCAAGTCCGATAGCCATTAAATTAAAATGACATAGTTATTTGAGGGTGGGTGGGGAATGGATAGTTAATTTTAGGCGTCAACTTGGCTAGGCCATGGTGCCCAACTGTTTGGTCAAATGCCAGTCTAGATGTTGTTGTGGAGGTCTTTTTTAGATGCGATTAACACTTAAATTCATAGACTTTGACTAAAGCAGATTACCCTCCACAATGAGGGTGGGCCTCATCCAATCAGCTGAAGGACTTAAGAGAAAAGATCGAGGCCCCCTGAAGAAAAAGGAACTCTTGCCTGCAGACTGACTTTGGACTCAAGATTGCAGCATTAACTCTTGTTGAAATTTCCAGCCCACCAGCCTGCTCTGTAGATTTGAGACTTGTCAGTCCCGGCAAGAGCCAATTCCTTAACATAAATCTCTCTCTCTCTCTCTCTCTCTCTCTCTCTCACACACACACACACACACACACCCCTACTGGTTTTGTTTCTTTGTTTCTCTGGAAAACTCTAATACATGTTTAATATGTGTGTACATTAGAACTAGGATTCTGTGTTTTCCAGGACTGTATGCTTCAGTGCCTGGAATGTAGTAGGCTCTCTATATTTCTGATGAATGTATGAACTGTGGTAAACCCACTGAGAAAAGCAAGCGGATAATTTGGCCCTGTAAGGGGGCTCTTGGAAAAGAGTCAACCCTGAGGACACCTCCACTAAATTCCTGTGAGCAATAAACCTCTCCTCAGGAATCTTCTAGAGTGTATCAATAACCAACGGGAAATCACATTCAGGAATTGTATTTAGTGTTTCTGAGTTTAATTTCTTACCAGTGAAAGAATGCTCAGCACTCAGCAGGCCATTCTTAAGATTTTGTTTGATCCACAGACCCACTGTTTTAAGTGGCATGAGCACAGTGACTGCATCTTGTCATTTCTGTTATGCTATATGTTGTAATCTAGAACATGCTTTTAGAGTAGGTTCTTATCAGTACATTGTTTTTTTGGAAAGAGTGAAATTGAAAACCTCGTCTCAAATACTGTCGATTTTAGTTTCTGCCCGAATACGTTAATCTAAAGAATGTACTTTCCTGAGTGATGGGAACAGAACTCATGGACTGGGACGCTCCCCTCCACATCCCTGTCAGACACTCAGCAGAATCCGCTAAGAACAAAGGCACAGCTTAGTCTCCAGGCTGAGGGGATTGTTTCTGAGGGTCAAAAGTCATCTTGATTAGACTATTTGAAAAGTTGGGATGGTCATTCTATCTGCCACATGAAATCAGAAAAAGTAAACATTCTTTGGCTAACCTCCACCCCCAGCTGAATGAAGCCCAAGTCAAGTTTCTTTGAAATCATGCCAGATGTTCAGTGCTGGTGGACTGATTCAGGCTGAGTGAAGAGCTGGTCCGAAGGCAGGCAGAGGTGGCAGAAAGGAGGATGAGGGCCAACAAAGTAGTCAGTCCTGAAGCTGAATTTTGGAAAGCCGTTAAACTACAAAGGTATTCTCTTGGAGGGAAAAACACTAAGAATTACTTTGTTGGATTTGCTCCCCGTTCACTTAAAAAAAAAAAAACAACAACCCAGAATTTGAGGAAACTGATTCACATTTCACAATGCATCCATTTGGCTCCCTAAACTCTCAGCAAGGGCCCGACTCTGGGGCAGGGCCTGGGTCAGGCTGACAGTCCCTGAGCTCCCACAGACTGAACTTACAGGCCTGAGCCAAGTCTGTGTGAACATGTGTGAGCTAAACAGGCACTGGAAAATTAGAGGAAGGTGCCACAGCAACTTCTAGTGTTTAAAAGACAGCCCAAACAAAAATGGTTAGAGGGCAGGCAGAGACTCAGACTGGACATTCAACCCAGGTGGGAGCTACTTTGAAACAAATTCCAGGTATTTGCTGCAGAGTTTAAAAGTCTTAGAATAGGGGCGCCTGGGCGGCGCAGTCGGTTAAGCGTCTGCCTTCAGCTCAGGTCATGATCCCAGGGTCCTGGGATCAAGCCCCGCATCGGGCTCCCTGCTCGGTGGGAAGCCTGCTTCTCCCTCTCCCACTCCCCCTGCTTGTGCATGCACACTCTCCCTCTCTCTCTCTGTCAAATAAATAAAAATCTTTTTTAAAAAAGTCTTAGAATAAAAATAATTAGATCTGTAATGAACCTTATTAACAGGAAATAAATGGAATGAAAACTATTTTCTTCTCGAAACTAAGCAAAAACATCTCATTTTGCACGCCCCCAAACCAAGAGGGAGAGAAACAACTCATTATTCTAAATCTTCAGACTGTTTAAAACAGTTTAAAACTGTTTAAAACACAACAAAAAAGAAAATACACATACAACAAAAATACAGACGATGTATTGAAATTTCCCAATCAAATGAGTATCACAAAATATCACAAAATAAGTCTGATGATATCCACCAGTTTGCTTCATACAAACTAAGTCGTCATTGTCTGGGAGAGAATAAGCGGTTCCAGTGACAGACAGCTCTTTTGTTTCTGCAAGCAGTGGCGTTCAGTGGTACCCTGGCTGTTTTGCTCAAACTTCTGACTGACATCCTCGTTATTCAGACTGATCAGGAAAATATATTTTTCTTTTGACAGAGTTGGGCTGCTTTTAAAGGAATTACTTGTTTCACATTACATCCTTCCACCGGAGCACTCAAATTTGACACCTTGTGCAGAACCCACAACTTACCTCCCAACAAAAAAACCACTGGCCTGTGGGGATGGCTCTCTATTTACATTCAGCCACACACATCAGCATTTACCAGGGTGAGGCCGCTGGCTGTCAACTCCTGGCTCTTAGTCAATATTTAATCACTGTGCAGTTATGGAGGGAGAAGGAAACATTCCATCTCCCCATACATGCCTTTAATATGAAAAAGGCTTTCACTATGTTTATAGAAGCATGGTTACGCTTTTCAGAAAAGCCATCAAACTGAGACGTTGCACAACGGTTCTGCTATATGGCGTTTTGAGTGTATTGCCATTAATAGGTGTATAAAACGAATCATACGTAATTGTGATTATTTTTCAAAGTATTACAAGCCTTTGGGTTCACTCTAAACTTTTTTTTTTTTATTTGAGACAGAGAGAATGAGAGAGAGAGAGCACATGAGAGGGGGGAGGGTCAGAGGCAGAAGCAGGCTCCCTGCCGAGCAGGGAGCCCTATGCGGGACTCGATCCAGGGACTCCAGGATCATGACCTGAGCCGAAGGCAGTCGCCTAACCAACTGAGCCACCCAGGCGCCCTAAACCCTTTTTTTTTTAATGGAGAAGGGTTAGAGAAAAATCACGCAATACTCGTGTGGTTCATAACCTCTAGCTCTAGTTCAGTCTCCAGGTTACAGAGCAAAGCAACCATGCCAAGGAGAAAATTCAGATTCCTTTTGACTTTTACTTAATGTTAAAACCTGCCCAGTTTTGTTTTTTGATAGAGATTTGTAAATAATTTTCTTAGACCCAGCATGATGCTATTTTAAAGGAATAACTAAAGGAACAGAAGCCAATGGTTAAAGAAAATGGGCACCACCCACGTTACAGGGAGTCCTTAGGCTCCAACCAGACAAAAGCATTTCATGTTTCTTGTGTAGCAAATGGCTCTTCTAACAAGCTGATCACCTGCGTTGGAGACGCTTTTACCATTTAAACAAGACCTGCAATGTTCCATAGGGAAGGCTCATGCATTACTTACAGTGTCAAGATAAAAGGAAACCGGCAGTGAAGGTGAATCAGAGTAGTATTTAAAATGCCTTAGCTCAAAGGCACACAGTTCTCTTTCATTCCTTCTACTAACCACCGACCAGATGAACAGGTGTGGACTTGCTCTACTGGATGACCTGTGGCAGGAAACGTTTCACTTCCAAGTTGCAAACCGTATTTGACATTCAACAGGTTTTCATTGTGGGTGGGTAGACGAGAGAATTCAGCTTTACGTCAGCTCCTACATTTCATTGGTCCTGCGCTGATGGATGGAGGAAGGGAGGGGTTTCCCTAACTTTCCTGCCCCTGCCTGCAGAGCACTGGAGGCTTCTGAGAGGAAGTCCCAGGACTGAGTGCTCACGCGGCTGACATTAGAACGCCTGACTCTCTGCCCCCAATCCTGTCAGCATCTGGCATTTCAACATCTCTGCCCAGTCTCAGGTCAGTGTGCCTAAAGCTTCAGGTAAATCACAAGTAGCTCATCAGGAGAAAGGCTGGGACTCCATTTTAACATACTCCCAGCCCACAGCATCCAGGAGAGTTGATAAGAAAACCCCACAAATATGCCAACTCCTTTAAACCAAAACACTCAAGAACTTCCTGGAGCCTGAGAAATTTAACATTAATTCACTACTGAATTCAAATAGCTTCTTCCCACTTAATTCCCTAAAAGGCTCCATTCCCCAAGTACCCCAGTTCTCTGGGTACAAGGAAATGGCATTTCAAGCATTGTGTCTATCATTAAACTCTTTGCAGCATAAAAAATATTTTAAATTTACTACAGGAAAATTACACGGTTATTTTATTGTATAAAAGATGGCTTTTAGGTGTAGAGGTGGGAAGTTCCATAAATGAGATGCAGACTCAGATGCCTAGGCTATGTTTGTTAGGAAAGAGAGTAATTTTTCTCAGGCTAGTCCTAACTTGAGTTCCACAAACCTTTCCAAACTCCTTCCCTGTACCCTTGCTGTCCCCCTCCTCCCCCCTCCCTTACCCCTCTATGTGGCTCCCTAGGGCGGCTCTGGCCATCCCACCCTGCACTGGGGTCCTTTCTTTCCAGGTCTTGGGTCAGCTGTCCTCCTGCGGCTGCCTCTGCAGGTGGCCGAGCCAGAGGCTTCCAGATTCCCTGACCTCCCGTCATGGCCCTTACCTCGGATATTAAATAACCACCTGAGGAAGTTGTTTAATGTCCACCTCCCTCACCAAAATAAATATGCCACTTGGACAGAGCTCATAGCCCTCTCCTCTCCCTTAGTGTCCAGCAACATGCAGCTACTGAATATAAATGGCTGTTAAGTGACTAAGTACATGAATGGGCAAGAAAAAAATCACGGGAGGCACTGGGTTCTGCTGTAGCCTGAGCCCCCTCGACTTCAGCCTACCTGACCTTCTCTCCCTCCCTGGGCCTTCAGATGGCCGTTGCTTTTGCTAGACTGCCACAGGTGACGCTATGCTGAATGTGGTCCCAGGACTTCTGCAAGGAAAGCTCTCTGGCTGTGCTGCCCAACACATGGCAAGGACTCAGGCATGGCCCATTGTTTACAGTTGCCTATAACCTAGTGACCCACAGTCCCACTCTATAGGTGAAACAACTGAGGAGCAGCTAGCTCAGGATTGGGTGTCAAGAGAGCAGGAATGCACCATTTTATCTCTCTGAACCTCCACTCAACCAGAGGATCATTATGATTCCTTCAAACCAATACAAAGGGCAAGTTTTTGACTGTCTTAATGGACTTAGCCAGATTTATGGAATAAGCATAGGGGTATTGGTGGGGACCTTCAAAGCGAAGGGAAGAAACATAAAGCCATGCATTTATGTTGAATGATTTATTTTTTTAAAGATTTTATTTATTCATTTGAGAGAGGGAGAGAGCGTGCAGGTGCGGGGAGGAGCAGAGGGAGAGGGACAAGCAGATTCCACGCTGAGTGCAGAGCCCAGCACAGGGCTCAATCCCAAGACCCCAAGATCATGACCTGAGCTGAAATCAAAAGTCGATGCTTAACCAACTGAACCACCCCTTGAATGAATTTTTAATTAATTTAAAAAAAGTTTCCATTTATGAGGAATTCTCAAATAGCAGCATGTGGGTACAAGCAGATACTGTATATCCAGAGATTACATATGTTCGGACGTGACTGCAGCCATTAGCAAAGACAAGCAGTTATTATGTAATGAATGTCAGAGAGGCTAAATCCCAAGTACCTGGTGCAGCAGTTTTACTAGTTGAAAATGGAAAGCACATGGCCCTTGGAGCCAGTGAGACCTGCGCTAGCTCTGTGATCCTGCCAGAAGTCTCAGTTTCCTTGTCTGTGAAATGGGAGTAACAGCATCCACCTCGCCTCACTGTGAGCATTAGGCACAATAAAGGAAGAGTAGCCAGCTCACTACCTGCCCATAGTTGGCACTCAGTAAGTATATAGCTGTTGTTATTATCATTGAAACAGGTTTGACACATGTCTCTCCCATTCTCACAGCAGCATCACCCTCTTCGACAGCACGAGGCACGTTGGCGTGTTTACAGGATTCGGGTCAGCCTCCCCCACTGGGCTGTAAGCTCCAGGAGGGCAAGAAGCCCCATGACGTGACTGCTCCATGTGAGCCTCTGCTCAACCTTACCCTCTATACCTAACACATAGGAGGCACTCAGTATGTCTTTACTGACTGAATAGGCCATGAAGAAAAAACAACGGCCTATCTTAAGGAGAGACTTGGCAGACATCATCGTGTGGACTGTGGTTTGCTGAAAAGCTTCATGTAAGCAATTTTAAAATCCAGCTCTTATTCCAAAATGAACTCAGAAAGCTTACTCCTTCAAAATTCAGAGACTTGCTACCCTTAGATCACACAAGAACATAGTTTCTAGAAAATAAAGAATGGTTAGAAGACATTCTTTAATTCACATTAAAAATTTATAGATTTATACCACGATACTAGTTGTTTTTATCCCAATAATTATAAGGAGGCTACGACTACTATTCTGGGCCAGGTCTGTCTGATTCCAGAGCCTGCTGATAACTACCCTCCTTATACAAAGTCTCAGCTGCATCACAAGAACACATCTGGACTGGCATCAGAGGGTGCTGGGGTAATGTCTGCTGACGTTTCAGCCCCGTGTTTGAATCTTGGCATTAGCATCACCAGCCATAGGTTGAACCCCATGTGGTCCAGTTAGCTTTGATCCTGATGTCTCCCTTAGATCTGCCCAGTCACCCCATGAGTCATAGGAGTAGAATGAGGGTGTGTGGACAAGATGCCCTGGGCAGATAAGCCTACAACATCCAAGCGGGATGTCAGTGTTCTGTTTATGACACCTCCAAAGTCTCTCCTGCTCTGTGTGCCTATTTCCTCATCTGTAAAATGAAGCAGACTGGGCCAGATGAGCTCTAAGTTCCATTCCACCTTTGATATTCAATGATTCTGTGAAAGACTGAAAAATATTATTCTATTTAGTGATATTGGGCCTACAGATATATGAACTTGATTCATAAGTCAAGAGACTGCTGTCATCAGTTAGGGTTCCTGATTTGAAAGCAATAAAACCCACGTCAGCTGACCTAAACTCACAGATTCAACAGGAGGTAGTCACTAGGGCAGCACAGAGAAAGCCAGGGAGGCAGGGCAGGTCGGGAAGCAGAAGCAGGCCATGGTCCCTCAGGGGAAGACCCTGGCAGCGGCATCACTATGAGGGCCTCCAGCTGTCCTGAGGGCCTTGCAGTGAGTGCTCTAGACCCCTAGTTCCAGGGAAGCAGAGCCAGGGGAGAGAGAATCTGGGGCTGAGGTTCCAGAACATGAGTTAGCCACTTGCAATTACCCTCCCACCAAAATCATACACAGCAGGGAACGGGTAACTCCCTAAAAGGAACCTGGGCACTCTTAGGAAGGGTAACTCATGTGGGGCACAAAGCCCAAGAACATCCACCATGGGAGGAAGAGCCTAAGAATATAGAGGTCGGTGATGCCAAAATATCCTCTCCTCCAGCACAGCATCTAATGAATTTCAAGAGAGTATATAAATTTGAAATATTTATTCAAAACATTCTGGTCTAGAAAGCACAATTTCCAATGTGACTTTATGGGTTTCGCTGAAAGAAACATTTACTGAGTAGTATCATAATCCGCAATACATTGAACATGTAATTAGTAAAAGAATTCTGGGAAATTTAAACAAGCCTAAGAGGAAATCACTGATCCTGTCAGCTAAGCCAGGCCACCCAAGGCAGGGAATGACTAACCAGGAAACCCTCTTCATGAGAAATCACTGAGTCACGGGGACGTCCTGCTGCTGACAAAACTCTGTCTGGTGCCCATTAGTAGCTTAGTTTTTAAAATTCTGATGATTCAGTCAACAAATACTGAACATCCTGACAGTTCAGTCTCCTTTCTTTTTCCACGCCTGCAAGAGTCTCAAACCCGCTTCCTTATTATTTCTAATCTGTGAAATCTCCCACATGTGTTTCCGCGACTTATTACTCATTTCACATCTTGAGTGACATTCATCCCCTAAGTCACTTACAGCTCTCTCTAGTCAACTGTAACTTACTCCCTTCTGCCTGAACTTTCATGCCAGTCACAGAGCCTTCACAATTCAACCGGAAGCTTAACTTTAAAGAAGTATACTCCCAAGCCGAAAAGCTGTTTCCTAAAAACAAACAAGCAAGCAAGCAAACAAACAAAAGATCTGGATGTTGGTGAGCCAAATAACATTCCCAAGGACAGTGAAAATTTGTGGCCATTTATAGCCTACAGAAAAGAGCCCATGGGCAAGTATGTAATTTATGCTACCCTCGGGAACTCCAGACACAGCCCCTCACATCCACCCTCCTGGTTAGAGAAGCTGTGCCCTCTACAGGTCTGCACATGCTACTCTCTCTACCTGCCCTGCTCTTCTTCATTGCACACGCTTTCCCCACAGGGCAGCTGCAGAGTTTCCACCGAGGAGGGACAGAGGAAGGCAACCTGGTTGGCAGAGGGGCTAGGAGAATGGTCTTCAAAACACACTTACAAGCAAACACACAGTGGAATATTTGCTTAGGTTTCAGGTTCCCTTGGGATGACTGTGGGGAGGTAAGGGAGACTATGGAGGGACATAGCTCTCCCCTCTCTCCAGCCGACAAGGATATATTACTCATTACCTTTGTTGACTAGATTTTAATTGTAAAATCTAATATAAATCCAAATAAAGCCAGGAGTGTAGGTAATAATACTGTGTCCATGTTCATTTCTTAGTTTTGACAAATGTGCCGTGGTTATATGAGATGTTAACATCAGGAAGAGCTGGTGAAGGATATTCATGAACTTCCTGGACTATCTTTGTAACTTTTCTGTAAATCTAAAGTTATTCCAAAGTAAAAAGTCATGTCTAAAAAGCAAAATGAACAGTGTTTCCTATTTTTCTAAAGGAAAGTGAATCAAGACCCCAAACTTGTCTCGTTTGCTTGAAATCTGTGTTGACTTTGTACTTGGAGCCAGTGGTTCTAAAGAGGAAAAAAAACAAAACCCAAAACTTCGCCACCTCTATGCTTCCAACAGTATATTATGCAGTAACAGCTGGAGTTAAATAAAATCTAAATATGATTCAGCAATCTTGAAGTTTCATTAGATTCCATATAATAACAAGAAATTTTATCAAAACTCACCTCTACTGCCACCCCTTGAATTAAATGGTCTCAGACGAATTTCTAGCAGATAAAAGAACTGAGACCACATATCCTGTGTGTGTGTGTGTGTGTGTGTGTGTGTGTGTGTGTGTTTAAGGTAACTTTTTCTTAAAGAATTCCTCCCTTTTCATTAATCATAAGTAATGAAAAATAAATCACAATATACTTCCCTGACTCCAAATAAAAAATCAGTTTTTGAACTGCTTTGAATATGAAAGAGAAAAGTAAATTCTAAGTAATGAGATGTGTATAAAAATTAAGTGAAACAGAATAAGGTGTATGCTGTTAGCTCTCCCCCCCGCTCCCGGATGTTATTGTTTCAAATTATTTTAAGCCCTGAAAGGGGTAGAGGAAGCTACTCTGGTGTCAGTAAATCAGAACATTGCTTCATGAGTTTTCTTCCCTAGCATCTCTCATTTCTAGTATCTCACCAGACCTCTAGCAAGCCCCCCCTACCCCCACTTCAGGAAAAGTCATTGAACCTCTCTGGGCCTCAGGATTCTCATCTGTAAAGAGAGACTAGGTTTGGTGTGGGATGGGAAGCTGGTAGCCCAAAGACCATATTTTGAAGAACTGATATGCTTGTTAGCCCTACAAAATTATGTGGCTTTTTTTTTTTTTTGAGTTACTTGTCAAAGTTTCATATTCAAGATATTTCTCATAAAAGCTTGGTCTCAGGCTTCTCCTGATATATCAGAACGTTGACTATATTCTGGCATGGCAACAAGTCAGTCAGTGTGTTAGAACAGCTGCCCCTTTATGTCTGGGACACGCCGTCCAGTTCACCACGGTCCTGCTTCCCTGTGACGCACTGCCCTCCTGAGTTATCTACACGGCTCTGGAAGCATCTGGGTTTGCCATCCTTACTATGGAATCCCTCCCAGCTCTAATATTTGGATTCCCAGTGTAATTGCTTATTAGGAAAACAGAGTTCTAATTAGGCTGCCAGCACACTGGAATATTCTGTAGGGGTCTTACTTATAAGTTAGTGCACACACAACAGTTATACATTGGCTTTGTTGAGTGTTTCTGTATGAAACACAAGAAACATAAATCTAATATTGAAACCACCATACCATAGTAGAGCAGGTATTCAAGAAGTTTTAAAACCACTGCTACCTCAAGTTTTTCTTCTAGAACAAGATCTGACTTTAAGGGCTGTTTGGGTCAGACTGTGTGGGGCCACTGTAGGCTGAGCAACAACTCTAACAGGAGATCACTAGTTACATAATTTAAGTATTCAAAAATAAAATCCCAGTGGTCTTCTCTCTTACTCCTTACCAATTTTAGAGTGGAAATAAAAAGGACAGAGCACTTAAGATGCAGTTGCTCATAATAAAATGTCAGACCAGGTCAAATGGACCAAAAATTATGTAAGATTTCACAAAGAAAAAAAAATTGTCTGCAATTTTCACAAGTGGTATAATTTTTAGCTACTGGTGCCATGAGGAGAAAAACAGAAGGCTAAATTGGTTTTGAAACTATTTGAAAACATGTTATTTTTATAGGAGTTGAGATTAGCCTTTAAGTTCTCTTCTAAGGAGACACTGTGCAGGTTCCCACAGGTCCAGACCCTTCTTATTTTAGAAATAAGTTTCACGCTACTCTTTCTTTGCATGGGGAAAAGGGGGGTACCAACCATTGTGCTGCTGGACTTGACGCTCAAAATGCCCCAGCATTTTATAACACAGCAGCTTTTTTGGTTCTGTTTTTATTTTTTAATGGTCTAACCTCAAATCTAAATTTACAACACTGCTGGAGATCTTAGGCATTATAAGGAAATTACCTCATTCCCTTTAAACTTTTTTAGACAGCAAAATTCTTTCCATATATGGCAAACCCAGAAGGAAGCAGAATCAAATGACGTTAGTTTAGTAGTTGCCATGACTTACCTGTTGTTTTGTTCTGAACATGCCTACAACGTATTTGCGAGTGAGGGGCCCCTGGCCACAGCTAGCGGGCCTGGGAGAGTGCCCGTCCTCGTCTCCTCATCACCAGCTGGTCCATGAGGACACCTGGCCAAGGGCCCTGTCATCAGAGGTGCCCAGAACTGGATGAACCATTTTCATACAGACTTTGAATTGGTTCTCTACAGGCTGAGGATCACAGTGGGGGGACCCTAGGGGAGGTTGCAATGGGTATGCACCACTGAGAGGGCAACACCGTGCCAGATGAGCTCACCCAGGCTCAGGGAGGTCCTGACGGGGGATCTGCTGCCCAGAGGCCTGGCTGTGAGGCTACAGAGATTGCGCTCTGCTCTCCGCCCTTTTCCAAGCACCCTAAAAACCAGCCTAATCTGCCTGGGCAAGTGCAGCAGCACCTAGAAAAGCCCAACCCACAGTTTCTTGCTAGATGCTTTTTGTAAAAAAAAAAAACAAAAAAAAAAAACCAACTCTGGATAACTCAGACATTCATTTCTACAAGAAAGAGTTTTGAAGGATCAATCATCTCTATTAGGACATGGGTTTTTGACAAAACCCTCTTGAATTGATATATTTGCAGAAATCAGCTGTTGACTAATGCATGGCTTCTTGTAATCCATAAAAATTGAAGTTTTTAAAATATATATATATATACTATACTAATATCCCAAGGAAGAAAGATCCACAATCACTTTCAAGAACATAAATGCCAAGGAGTAACTTTGAGAAATGGAAGGAAATAAAAGAAGAAAAAAGATGAACATGATACTGTTGATGATGGATATACCAAAAAACGTCATTCAATTACAAATAAATATAAAATATTTGGGTGGAGATTCAAGGGTATCAGTAGAATGTACAGATATAAGTGGCAATTATTAAGAAATCTGATATACACAACTAGATGGAAGAAAACTGGTTAACTCTTTTGCTTCCAGTAAGCTTTGCTGTAACTTCACATCAGTTACAGGTAACTCAAAAATATTTTACAAGTACTTTTAAAAAACCATCAACCTGGAGCTGAACAAACATTGGTTGAGTTCATTCCTATCACCTGAGTATTTCATGGCCTAAACCATCATCTTCCGGATTATACAAACTTTCTGGAGAAAATACCACCAAAGTAGGGGAAAATGGGAATAACCCAAAATGACACACACATTGAAAAATAGATCAGGTGGGGACAATAAGATGAGGTTAAGTATGTGCAGGAATGGAAATAGAGAAAGACAAGTGACAAAGATTGGTGATAGAACATGCTTGACATAATAATTTAACAGATACATAAGGAAAATAACATCACAAAAGTGAAGTGGTAGCCAAAAACGAAACAAAGCAAAGAAACAAACCAAGAGCATCTGAAACAATGCGGGCTCTTACAGATTTGATGAGGCTTGGCTAAGTGAAGGAGAACGGTTATTATGAGTTTCCTGGCCCTGACAAGAAGAATTAGTGATGGCTCAGTTCTACACATTTAAATGGGAAACTAAGAAACATCATATGGGGAACATAAAAACCCAAACACATCTCCCTTTCCTGATGTCCACTTTTCTATTCCTTGTTCTCACCCACATTCTGATGAAGCCTGATGTCCTAGTGGAGACTATTTCATGGGCTGCTACTGAACTCCACAAATACTTTTCTTTCTCGTTTTTTCTTGTTAATTTCCCCTCTGGGAGGCTTACAATCAACTATTCACTTAAAGCTCTACTTGCATGTGGGTGAGCTGCACAGAGATCTTCTCCCCCCTGTCTTTCTGAGCTCAGGCTCAACCTCACAGCCTGACAGTCCACGGAAGGACTTTGTCTGTAGAAGTGACCTGCGGAAGGGTGAACCCAAACCCTCACTGCTCCCCTCTCTGCCTCCCAGAACTCAGGCGGCTCCTTGCAGAGTTCTCAAGGGCCAGTCATCCTCTGGCCCCACAAGAGGGAAGAACTGTGTGGCCCAGTGGTGGAAAGGAGGCTGGACAGACAGGAAAAGGAACAATGATAGAAAATATCGTTGACCCAGGGAGAGCACTGTTTTGTTGACAGGAATACACACAGTGATGAGCTGAAGTCTGCATGGAAGAAAGCAATTTTATAATTGTCTGAAAATGCTGGTTTAACAGAAGAAAAAGAGAAACAAACAATAGAATGAAAACTTCTGATCAAGTGCTAAAAAGTAGACTCTACTTCCAGACTCAGACAGGCCTGGGCTGAGGACGTTCGGGGAAGCTGAGTGAAGGTATTTAATCTCCACAGACCTATTTCTGCCCTTGAAAACGATGAGGGTTTGATGAGATGACCTCTCGGATCCTTTCTATCTTTAAAATCCTATTACTTTTCTACTTAAAAAGTTTAATTTCATAATTGACACTTAAATTTCCACAGAAGTTGTATGCAAAATAATCTTTTGGTCACTGACAGTATAAAACATCATCTGTCCCATCTAACAGCTCAAGGAGCCAAAAGTGGTTAAGAAAAGCATTTGCAAAAGCCCTTTTTGTTAAAATACTTGGGACTGAATTTCAAAAGTAAGAAAACAAGACCATTCATGTCTTCAGGGGTAAAGGTCTAGAAGTAAAAACAAATTTTTATTTTTAAATGCAAATGTAATGTCACAGAGTTTAGACATGGACCTGGAATTATGATTACTAGCACTTGGGTAGGTAAGACACATACCCATGAAAAGATAATTGAGAATATCAATTGACATATCACTGAAAGAGCCCGGAAGCAGAGTCAGAAATTGACAGGTCTGGTCTGAGTTTTGTCGGGTCAGGTAAAGACTTCAGGTAAATCCCTAAATCTTGCTGGGCCTCAGTATTACCATCTTTAAAATGGAAATAAGTACTGCCTTGTGCACATTTTAGGTGTCATAAGGATGGAATGTGATAACATGAAAACACTTAAAACTAGAAAGTTTTTTTTTTCAAAACCTAAGTATGCGGAAGTGGTACACAAGTGGAATAAAAAGTTCAGAAGAGCGAGATGATCAGGTACAGTTTCCCAAAGAGGGGAAGCCCTGAATCAGAGCGGGCCATGGAGAAGAAGGGCTGGGCAGTTCGGTGGACAGTAGCATCTGGACCTGCTCCGAAGAAAAGGGCTCATGCCGGGCCTTCCTGAGTGAACTAACAAGGAATGCCAGGCAAAGGATCTGGAGTTGAAAGTGTGGCAGAGCTGGAAAAAGATGGGAGGACGGTGACAGGATGTCAGCGGTGAGATGTTCAAAGAGCTCCATGAATGTGTGATGAGAATGTCTACATCTGTTTTTCAGATACGCACCCTGAAAATTTTCCTTAGGAAATTTTAAAGGACCCTATGTGCAAAACAATTGGTGGGCAAAGATCTCCTTTTGTCCAACTACAACACTTTCAAATGTTCCGCTAGAGGATGAATCATGTGATGGTGGTTTAAATACACACACATCCCCAGAACGTGTAGTTCACCTGCAAACCTAATGTTTTTGTAACCCAACCATATATTTCTTTAAAGTCTTGAGTACACGCTAATGGATAGAACAGCCTTTGCAGCTCGTAAACAAATATCAACATCAATTACAAAAACAGGCAATGATGGCACTAAACATTTCAAAGTAAAAGGTTGAAGCACAGAGTACATTAAGTCCTGGTAGTTGCTGGTTGTGATTAAAAAAAAAAAAAAAGATTTAACAACGTCATGTAGCACTCTCTAACAAGAATAAGAGATAGTTGCACACCACACAGAATATTTTCACTGCTGTGCCCCAGGCTGCCAAAGCACATGACTTATTAAACTTACAAATTTTACAATATTTTGTAGGAGTAATAAAGACCTCTTAATTCAGTCTATAAAAATGGGAATTCAGGAGGGCGGAGCAAGATGGCGGAGGAGTAGGAGACCTGGATTTCGTCTCCTCTCAGGAATTCAGCTGGATAGGGATCAAACCATTCTGAACACCTACAAACTCAACAGGAGATCGAAGAAAGGAATAGCAACAACTCTCTGAA
>NC_138369.1:98957322-98964970 GCF_054177405.1 Leptonychotes weddellii | reverse complement strand
AAGGCAGACGCTTAACCATCTGAGCCACCCAGGCACCCTGAAAACTTAAGTTTCTAATGAGGTGGAACCGAAGAGAAGTAGGTGATAAGGCAATCTAGATCTTGCTGCAGGGGTTAACTTTGGAAAGAGGTTTAACAGGTGTGACCCTGGTGGGTCACACGGGACCTCAGATTGATTATATTCTTTTTTTTTTTAAGATTTTATTTATTTATTTGACAGAGAGAGAGACAGCGAGAGAGGGAACACAGGCAGGGGGAGTGGGAGAGGGAGAAGCAGGCTTCCCGCAGAGCAGGGAGCCTGATGCGAGGCTCGATCCCAGGACCCCAGGATCATGACCTGAGCCGAAGGCAGCCGCTTAACCGACTGAGCCACCCAGGTGCCCCTGATTATGTTCTTTAAAAAATATTTTTAACTTTCGGCTGCATGGGAAGTACTTGTGTGTCTGGAAGGAGGTGGCAC
Organism: Leptonychotes weddellii; assembly: GCF_054177405.1. NCBI lineage: Eukaryota > Metazoa > Chordata > Mammalia > Carnivora > Phocidae > Leptonychotes > Leptonychotes weddellii. Next base: position 98,964,511 of record NC_138369.1, on the reverse strand, counting down.
GGGGGAAAGCAAGTGGTCTAGATGCAACGGGTGGAGTTGCATCTCTCAACACACCTCCTCCCACTCCCACCCCCGACCCCCATTCATCCTGAGCTGTCAGATGCTGTTTTTTTCAAGAAATTGCCAAGCTGGGGAAGCTTGAGGAAGTGTCTAGACCAACATCTTGCCCTCAATCAAAGCTGCATCCAAAATTACCAAAACCAATGGCCACCTACCTCTGCTCAAGGAAAGAGCCTTTCAAGTTCAGTTCTATTGTCTACCTGCGCTGGGGCTGCCTTTGGGAAGTTACCCCTTTACTGACTTGGTAATACAAGCCCATTTTCTCTTAGCGTGCTCTGCTCTGTCCTGTGTATCATGGCAAGTTGCTGGCCTGCCTGGAGAAAGTTGCCACTGGGGCGGGGGGTGGTGCTGATAGGGTCACAGCCTCTTCCAGGGGCAGCACTCCTTGATACCTCTCTAACTAATCCCCAGGTGAGCAAACATTCTTCTCCCCTGACATCATCACTTCTGTTTTCCCTCCCTGTCCTTCTCTTTATCGCAGTGGTTCCTAAACTAGAGACAGTGTGCCTCAGAATTACCTGGAGAGTTTGTTAGCATACAGAATGTTGGGACCCATCCTCAGAGCTTCTGATTTGTAGGTCTGGCCTGGGGCCTGAACATCTGCAATTTGTAACAAGTTCACAGGTGATCTGGGAACTACTTTGGGAACCACTCCTCTAGTCCAGTGCTAAATCTCACTCTAGTGTCTCTAGTGACCTGCACCCCTCCCACCTTCCAAAATTATACCTGCTCCATTCTTGAGAGTGAAATAGAGCCTTCTCCTAACCGCAGTTAAATATTACTATTTATTGAATTCTAATTGTAACAAGCACTGTGCTTACACACCTTACATCCATTATTTGTAATTTCCCCAACAACCCTACAAGTCTGATAACATGAAACGAACAGAAAGAGGGTAAAAAGCCAAGGCCTCATAAGTGACAAAAAACAGATATGGTATTTAAACTCAGATTTATCTGGAAAGATGGGCTCTTTCCGCTATTCCAAGGCTGGCAATAGATGTTTAACTTGTATGTCAACTCTGATACATTGGGAGCAGCTGCCTGGAGCACTGGGTTGAACAGTCCCACGGGGACTGGGTGCTCAGTGGGAGGGAGTTCTGGAATCAGTGAGCCACATACACCGAGGGTGCAGGAGTGGAGGGGGGCAACACGGGGGCCGTGTATTTGCCATTCCTACATTATGCTTCATTCACGGATCAGTTTTGTTAGTTACTAAAATTAGATGAGAGATGAGTATTCAAATTTGTTCCATAGGGAACAATAAAACTTGTATTTCCTTTTCTCTCCCCTTCTCTGAAGGTGAATCTAAGTCTTTGAGCCTAGATTTGAGAAGGTATGATAACCTGTAAAATAAAATGAAATGCAACTGTTATATAGATAGTGGTCATCACATGGGCATTTAACTTTAAAGTGGTGGGGACAAGGGAACTATGTTCATTATGGACTTTGTATGTTGTGTGTCTTTTTGTGTGACCTCTCTAATGGATTGCTTTATACTGAATAATCCACTGTGACTTAATAAGGAGATAATGACATTTCTAGTTTTGTTCCTCCCTCCATCATTCACATTCAGTGTGGGATTTGTTATTTTTAGTATCTCAGTGCTTTTTCTGAAAAATGAGTTTGATAATGCTTTTCTGCTTCTTCCTAACATTTATTATGTATGTGATTAAATGACATATAACTTCATAGCATCTATTTTATTCAGTCAATAGATATTTATAAAAATTTATGCCTGGGTGCTGGGATATAGCAGCAAACAAAACAGACTGCTCTCATGGAACTTACATTCTAGAAGGAGGGACAGACAGTAAACAAATAAAGACGAAAATTGTGTATGGTGGTAAGTGTGCAAGGTGAGAGTGTGTGTGTGTGTGTGTGTGTTGCTGTTTTAGGTGGTGGTCAAGGAAGGCCTTTCTGAAGAAGTAACATTTAAGCTAGGACTTGAAAGTGGAAAAGAGCCAAACATGGATAGTCTGGGAGTGGAACATTCCAGGCAGAGAGAACAGTCTATGCAAAGATCCTGAGGTTGAAGGTAAGCAGGGGCCAGATCAAGTAAGCTAACAGCGGTTTTCAGCTTGGGGTGATGGGACCCTCCCCAACCCTGACTGGAGGGTGTTTGAAGATATGCAGGTGGTGATTTGGATGCAAAATGCTGGAGTTGAACACAGAGCACAATTGACTTTTAATGGGCAGGGACCAGGGATGCTAACATCTTGCACTGCTTGGGATGGACTCACATGAGACTTGCCCTGCTCATGCTGTGCTGCAGATATTGTTCCTATTGAGAAATCCTGAGAGTCTCTAAGGCCCACATAAGAAGTTTGAATTGTATCCTAACTACATTGGGAAGCTATTGAAGAGTTGTAAGCTTTAAAAAAAAAAGATCTTTTTTTTTTCTTTTAGTTTATTATGTTATGTTAATCACCATACATTACATCATTAGTTTTTGATGTAGTGTTCCATGATTCACTGAAAAAAAATGATCTTTAAAAGATCACTTTGGCTACCGAGTGAAAAGTCAATCCTATAGGGACAAAGGTGAAAGCAGGGATGGTCAGTAGGCAGCTCTTTCAATAGTCCAGAGTAGACACGATGGCAGCCTGGGCAGGGCTGGAATGGTGGGGTTTGGGGAAGAATTTTCACCTTCAAGAAGACTGCTAGCTAAATGCAAACTCCTGTTTTTCATGACACACCTATGTTATCCTTTTTTTTTTTTTGAAAGAGAGATTTTTCAGTTCCAGAATCAGCTGGTTTCCTCTATATTCATTTAAGAGAATCTTTGCAGCACCAAATGACAGTAGACCTTGCTCTTTCAAATGCAAGTCCTCATCCCCTTGCTCTTTAACCTTGGGGATCCGTGTGCATTTCAAGTTGTTCATAGCTCAGAAAGGTAATCTATTTGATTTGGGCTTTTAAAAAGAGATAAAATTACATGTGCTTCTTGAATAACAATATATGATTTCTCTCTCTGAAGGGTCAATAGGAATTAGCCTACCTATATCATTTTACAAAACCAGTGCCTAATCATGTGAATAACAGGGACCAGGTCTACACTTATTCTGCTGAAAGAGAAACATTAAGTGAATATCAAAATCTCTTGAAGAGATTGCAGGCATTGCAGTCCTAATTTTACTTGAGCAGTAAAGCCTTGCAGATAGTTTTCAGGTGCATCAGCTCCTCTCCCACAAAGGCAGTTCAGCTTCCAGAATTTTAGTGAATCCCCCTCACTGCTATCTTCTCTCTCCTCATCACCATCTCTTCTCACTGCACCCCCACTGCAATTGGCCCCCAGAATGCTCCAGGGTTCATCTCCAGAGGAACCCACCTCTCACGTACTGGGGTGGGCGGGGAGCATCCTGGCTTCCAGGCTGACCTGAGGGGGCTGGCTGGAGGAACGAGAGGAGGCAGCTGTCTGGAGGCCTTACCCACACCAGTGAATGGTTTCACTGAGTGTGGAAGTCAGGAGGTGGGTCTTCCCACCAGCATCTTGTGTTCTGAGAACAGAGGAGGATAGTCGCCAAAGGAACACAGGGGACCGGATGTGGGACCCGTGGAACAATCCGCCACAGCCTCCAGCTGGAGCTGATGAAGCCAAGCACTTCCCGACCACATCCTGCCTGCCAATTTCTAGATGAAAGTGAAGAAGAGAATCAGAAACCAGATAAGAAACACCCCCCAATTAAATCTTTAAACCCATCACCCAATCACGATAAGCCAGGCTCCCAGGAAATAAAATATCAAGTGATCTCACTTGCCTGGAAAAGCCAAGGAGGAGGAAGTTCTGCCTTCATCTCTGGGCACACGTGTCATCCTGCAAGGGGTGGGCCACTTTGCTGCCGGCCCCAGAAGGGGAAACCAGAATCATGTATAAGGAAGGAAAGAGCAAATGGTTTGTGCTAGTAAGTCCTGTCCCAGCTACCAACTAGCCATGCAAATTTGGAGAGGGTCACCTTCTTGAACTTGAGAAATAGGGTTGATCAAAAGTTCTTTCAGACTCTGATGGGCCCTGAGACCGTACTTCATAATTCAGCTCAAGGTCTTCACTGCTTCCCTAAGACCTCTTGCAAACCAAACCATCCACCTCCCCAAGTCCTATTTCTCTCTCTTCTGAATTAATAACTTTCTTCATGCTGTCCCCATTGGCTCCCTTAACACAACTAGACCATTATCGCTTTTCTTTCTTTCTTTGCACATCTCTGTCCCTCTAGTAGCTCTTAAGCTCCTCTGAAGAGAGTCACTAATGCCATAGTTTTGTTTTTCTTTAGAATCTTCAGTGCTGGGACACCTGGGTGGCTCAGTCAGTTAAATGTCTGCCTTCGGCTCAGGTCATGATCCCAGAGTCCTGGGATCGAGTCCCGCATCGGGCTCCTTGCTCAGCGGGGAGCCTGCTTCTCCCTCTGCCTGCTACCCCCCCTGCTTGTGTGCTTTCTCTCTCTCTCTGTCTCTCTCTGACAAATAAATAAATAAAATCTTAAAAAGAAAAGAATCTCCAGTGCTTAGCACTATACCTGACACTTATTAGATGTTCAATAAATGCTTGCTGTTGAATGAATGGAAAGAGAGGATATAAAAATAGAGAAGAATGAGCCCAAACCAATTCAAAGCTCAAGAGCCAGCTTTTGCTAAAAGCCATATATTTTGCCCATAACATCCTGGACTTAGAGTTCAAAAGAGAAAGAGAGCGAGAGAGAGAAAGAAAGGGAGAGAGAGAGAAGAAAGAGGGAATTTTAGATATTGTAGCAATAATTTGCAGATATCACAGCTTCTAATACCCTGTGTCTCCACTGACTTACCAGTTTCACAGGATTTTAGAAATACTAGAGTTTTACTTAGACTTTATGGAATGTCTTATATTTATAAAGAGCTAGTATAAAATTGCTAAGTAGGTGGGTAAAGGGGGTCAATTGTATGGCGGTGGATGGTAAGTAGACTTGGTGATCACTGGGTAGTGTATACAGATGTCTAATTATAATGTTGCATACCTAAAACATATAACGTTATATCCAATTCTTCCCCAATTAAAAAAAATGCTGAGTAGAAATTTCCAGATGTCTCTCTATAACTTCATGCCTCTTTAAGCTATTCCCAGAAAAAAAAAATCAGAAAGTTTAAAACTGCCTGCATCTTGTCTTTAAAAGCTTTGATCCTTCACTTATTTAACTTGTAAACTCCATGGCCTCATAATTGCTGAAGAACCTAGGGAGGGCCATGTGGGATGAAACCCCTTGTGTAGCCAAATTACTAACACAGTTAAGCCTTGCAGGGGTGGTGCTGAGAAGGGAGGGAGTGGGGACTCACAGCAGAGGTGGCCTGGAATAGGACAAACCTAAGCCTGGTCTAGTTCCAGGAGTTTGGATTTGAGGGGAATTGAGATAGGGCACATTGTCCAAACTTTGGGCAGTGGCCAAATGTTTGATGAGTTCAGCCTAACCAGGGAGGACCATGCACAAGTGCTTCAGCCTCAAGAAAGGGGTCAAGCGGTGCCTGGGTGGTGCAGTCAGTTAAGCCACTGACTCTTGGTTTCCGCTCAGGTTGTGCTCTTAGGGTCGTGAGATTGAGCCCAGTATCGGGCTCTGTGCTCAGCATGGCGTCTGCTTAAGACTCTCTCTACCCCTGCCCCCCTGCTCTCTCTCTCTCTCTCTCTCTCAAATAAATAAATAAGTCTTGGCAGGAAGGAAGGAAGGAAGAAAGAAGGAAAGGCGCCAAAAGGAAAAGGGAAACACAGTTGAATGTGCCTCTTCCTTGAACCAGGCACTGAGGAGAAGATGCTGCCACTGGATCCACCCCAGGGCTGGGGCAAGATGACACTGCCCCCAAAAGTGTGGCATTGATAGTGCTGTCCCCAAAGGATACTGAATTCCAAGATACTGTCCACAAGACAAAGAATAACAAACGTCTCCGCTTCATCACAGTGATGGGCCATGTATGGCTCATCCATCCATTTTCCTAAGCCCCGTTTCCAACTTGAGCAACAAGTGTTGTGAACTCAATGATTTTTAATTTTCCTGTCCACTGTGTAAAGAAGCAAGACCCAGGGCGCCTGGGTGGCTCAGTCGTTAAGGGTCTGCCTTCGGCTCAGGTCATGATCCCAGGGTCCTGGGATCGAGCCCCGCATCGGGCTCCCCGCTCAGTGGGAAGCCTGCTTCTCCCTCTCCCACTCCCCCTGCCTGTGTTCCCTCTCTCGCTGTGTCTCTCTCTGTCAAATAAATAAATAAAATCTTTAAAAAAAAAAAAAAAAAAGAAGCAAGTCCCTTTGGCCCTTATTAGTGCTGTCCTGGGGGTGGGGTAGAGGACAGTGGTGAGTATTCAACTATAGGTTTAATGACAATACTAAACCTCATTCAAACCAAAAAGAGCAGATTTTTGGTAAGCTCCAGGGGGTCTTATCTAAGGGGCACACCAGGAAAAGCCCCTGGGAAGCAGGGGAGACTGTTGACCACAAGGGCTATTAGAGGTGTCATATCAGGAGCATACGTTTGCTCGTGACTCTGTGGGCTGCTAGCCAGGGCACGTGATTGCCCCAAGTAGCTAGCGTCAGTTGAAGGCCCCACAGGCCACCTGGCCAACAAAATGGATAACGAGACAGCAATACCATGGGGTAACTTAGCCAAACTCTCAACAATACCTTACAGTTAAACCATAAGGAAAGGCAAGGGATTAAGCTAAATTTTAAGATAGTGTCGTGAAGTGGGAGAGAGAGGCAGAGAGAAAAATGTGATCAAGGTAGGATACCCAGAGGGCTTCAAGGATGCCAAAATGATCTGACTTAAAATGGAGAGGTGGGGAAGGCTGGTGTTCATTTTATCATTATTCTTTAAACTGTGCATATATGTACTTATATCCTGCCTTGTATGTATGATATATTTTAAAGTAAAGAGATAAAGTTAACTCCCTCCAATAAATGGAGACCCAGTGTCTGAAAGAAATTAGGAACTAAAAACAGTTGTCCAAATAAAGCCCATAAGACCTTCAGTGAAAATTTAAAACAGAAACCATAGAACCGGTACAGATGTCAATCTCTCTGTCCCCCCACCACTTCCCCCTCCCCCCTTCTTTCTGCCCCCCCCCCTTTCTCATCTCTCCTCTCTCCTTCTTTATCTCTCTGCCTTCACTGGTAAAATTTT
>NC_138369.1:98935959-98957222 GCF_054177405.1 Leptonychotes weddellii | reverse complement strand
CTATGGGACCGCGCTGTGCGGTAAGCAGCTTGCCCTGCCTTCTGCCTGCCTTTCCCGGTGTTGCTGCCCATGCTAGGGCTCTCCGTTATGCTCTGTACACCAGCTCAGTATTTCTTATTTTGCTCCACTCTTTACATGCCTCACATAGCTCATTTTTTTTCTTGAGCCCTAGCTTAGCCAAGTTCCCTATATTTGGTTCCTTTGATCTTTCTGTTAAAATCAATCTCTTCCTCTAATTATTTTCTGTTCCACTTCTTTGAACCCCTTCCAGCTGCCTCCATGTCTCAAGAAGCCAGATGTTTATTAAGAATCTGGATGAGGTTCAGGCAGAATCAGGTAGATGCAGCTGCTTGCCCCCAGGTCACTTGTTGCCTCCTCTTCAAGCAGCAGAGATGGTTTTACTAAAGGCACCTGACATTCCAGAGCAGTGAACACCGCCCTGCACGCAGCAGGTGCCCTGTAAGTAATTACAGAATGGGGAAATTGATTCGGATCTCTTTTAAATGGGCTAGGCTATATTCGAACTTACACTTAATTTACTTCCCCATCCCACCCTCAGCCCAGGTCTCTTTCTGCTTTCAGGTTTTTCTTTCTCTTCTCGTAGTTATTTCATAGCTTATTTCTTCAATGCTTTACACATTTTCAAATTAAATTCCCTTCTGTTTCCTGCCCATGTATTTAACTTCATAGTTTAATTCATTTCATGAGATTTTGCTAGTAACCTTGTTTACCAAATTAGTGTTATTTTTAAGTTATTCTGTTCTACCCCTTTCCTTAAATAACGGATAATCATTTTCATATTGTCTTATATTTAATTTCTGTTTATTAGGTAGACTTTGCTTCTGTATTTGTTAATTTTCAGTGTTTTTCTAATTAGCCACAGTACAAGATTCATCATATCCTGTGGTTCCAACACAGATTTGGGTGGAGAAAAAAGACCATTGTCTTCAAATAATATGATGTCTGAGATTTGCTTCAAAATAATCTAGGGGGGTGGGGGGAGTATGGAGGGTTATAGGGGAAATAAGATTGCCATGGGTTGATAGTTGCCAGAGCCGGGTGATGGGTACATGAGGGTTCATTATACTTTTCAATTATGTAAATGTTTGAAGTGTTTCCATAATAAAAATTTATTTTTAAAAGAATCAAAAGAATATAGATAGATACAGAATCCATCCTATGAATTATCTTAGAACTCCAGCTGTCCTTGTCATTGTCATTTATTGGTTCAGCCATCCTTCTAAATTCATTGTGAAGTTTAGCACTTGCTTCTCCTCTTCCTTTCTTTCCAAACTCTCGTTCTCACCTGGGACATTTCCTGGTGCTGGTGTTTGACTTGTTCAATGCCTCACATCTGCGACGGTAATCATCTGCACTTCTACTCTTTGTCAGCAGCCCACTATCCCTTGATTATATTTTAAGTCTTTTCTAAAATGATGCAGATTTCTTGTGTGCTGTCCAGCACTCTAGCTAAGGCTTTCAGGCTATGTTTTGATACAGAATTCACTTTTTCTCAACATCAATCAAAAACATAAAACATATATAATCCAGCCATTTCTGGTTTACAGTCCTTCAGGTCCCTATCAATTTCAAGTTCAAATCCAAGTTTAGTATTTTTCACATCCAGCTCTTGCTTTCCTACCATTTCTAGCCTTTTCTCTACTATTCTCTTGTATATATTCACACTGTCTTTTCTAGTTATACCAAATTTCTTTTATTTGTAGGTAAGAGACCATGCTTTCTTACACCTCCAAACTTTCGACCATACTATTCCCTGAGATTGGAATGTCCTTTCATCAGTTGGCCCCTGGGGAACTTCTGCAACTTTTGTTTGTCCCTCAAAACTCAATTCGAGCATCACTCCTTTGGGAAGGCTTTCCTGAGCTGTCCACATTGAGTTAAATTCTCCCTCCAATATCTTCTTTCATAGCACTCTTTGACCATGCCCACCCACATACTTTGAAACCCAAATGAAATCATGGATATTCTTTGTTTTCTTTCTAAACTGTAAACTCTTTGACCTCATTCAACTCTTTCTCTCTAAAGTCCAACCCAGTCCCTGGCACACAGTAGGTCTTTGAATGAATGAGTAATTGAATGAACAGAAGAATGGATAAATGAGTGCTGTTATGTCCTTAAGGTAGCACCTCCCTCCCCAACAGGTAGGGCTCTAGGTCAAAGCTCTTGGTCCTGGGCAGTCCCTGGGCAGTCTTTGCCTCCTAACTGCCCTTCTTAACCCTCCTGACCCATCTGGTTCTAGCTGTAACTCAATTGTCCCTGTTTCTGCTGAGCCCTTCCTATTTGGTGCTTCTTCCAAGTGACTGTTTCCCAGAGTGTGGTACACAATAATTTATAGGTGATACTCAGACAAGTGTCTTTTGATGGGCTTGTATTTATATTCATGTATGTTTGAGGAGGGGGAAACGAGCACATAAAACCTGTGATATCACAGAGAATATTGCTTAGGATGAAACAAATATAGGTAGTGCCATGGTAATCAACTTTACCTGGACCTCATGGACCAGAGGCAAGGTGCTCAAACATAATCATCAATGTTCCAAACCCTCAGTAACTGAACCCTCGACCAGGCCCATTAGAAGTATGGACAGCCAGGAATAACACCAAGAGGGAGAGATTCCCAAACACTGAATTCCATAGGCACCTCTGTTTTTTATTCAGTGATATACTGAAATGTCACTTCCTGCAGTTGCAGAGTATATGTACTCTTAAATATGTTATATGTTACAGACGAAATAGTGAAATATCTTTTGAGCTGTCCAACCATATCCTCATGCAAGTTCAGATTTTTAGTGTGGGTTCATAGAAACTCACAGATTTGTCTCATTGATGTGGATCCTCATCTTTGTCTGAAACCATCAATTAGGATATCTAGCTATTTTGATAAAAAAATGCCATTCCTCTCAATAAGAAAGTTATTTTCAGCCATATATTCTATATGCCAATTTGACTTATTCTAATTTTTGTTTGGCATTTTTACTTTTCATTTTTACAAGTTTAATAATATTGTTTTTATAGAATTTACTATATTTCATCAACCCTAATGTACCATTGATATATAAAACACATCATTAGTTTATATGCTCCTAAAGAACAACAGACATGCTGCTAATTCTAATTGCAAGATGCTACTGATTCTAAGACACATCCCAATTTCAGAGGTGTTAAAATTATTTTTAAAAGCATGCTTAAAATTGATAAAATGCAGTATATATATGTACACTTCACTTGTATTTTACCAGATAATACTTATATTCCATTTATCATAGTGATAAAAAGTTTCTCTTTTGAATGGATTTAAAAATGAATTGATTTAAAGAAAAATACTATGTAAATAGGAGTATAGGTGGAATATAGTGTGACAAAATCCTTGAGGTGGCAGCCTAGTGATTGTGACTTGGCCTGACTGCAGAGAACCAGATACTGCCTTTTGGCCCCACCTGTGAGCTCAGGCCAAACACCCCCTCCCCACCCCCTCAGCGCTGTGCGCTCCTAAGGGAGAGCCTGTCTCCTCCACGGAGCGTGGGAGAGGATTTGGGCTTTCAGCTCTCACCCTGCACGAGGTCTAGTCCTCAGACTGCTAGGCACTAGGTGAACATTTCCCCATGAGCCACGCAAAACCGTCTGATTTACTTGGTGCTTATTCTTGAAGGTTATTGTGAATCATTAGCCAGAATGCAATAGAGCAGGAGGTCACAAGTCAGTCAGTCGCCACTGCCTGAACAGAGCCTGGTTTTGCAAACCTAATTTTGAAGGTTTTAACGTAGCTGTAATTGAGAAGATAAATTGAACACATGTGCATATCCTAAGAAAGGTATTCTTCAGAGTCAGCAAATAGTCACATCATACTAAGCATTAGTGAACCTCTTACAGTATAATAAAAAGGAAAGGTCTTATAATAGAAGATTATTTATAGGCTGTTAGTTATTAGTGTAATTTTAAAAATATAAGCAGTAACAATTAGCAAAATTGATAGTATTGGAGATGCAGCTATTTCCACTCACTGGTACTAATAATATTAGCAATAATTCTATATAGTACTGTCAATTGAAAGCAAACCTCTTCCAAGTTCTTTGTTTATCCTTATGGGTGTTTTTATCAGATCATTAATGCATAATTTTATAAGAACCATTTCCTCGTATTCATAAAAGTTACTGACCTCATACATTAAATTTTGAAATTTATGCATAGTTTGGAATACAATTATAAGTGTGATGTAGTCCAGTACCCTTTCTCCAAGCAGACATAGTGGTCAGAAAGTCAAATATATTTAGGAAGTAGATTCGCCAAGACTTGGTGTCTTAGGTCAGGTTCTCTAGAAGCAGAGCCTGAGAGAGGCATTTGGATGCAGGTGGTTTATTGAGAGAGAAATCTATAATGAAATGAGAGAAGCAGGATAGGGAAGAGGGAAATGCCAAGCAGGGGGATGTGGATCAGATGGTATGCTTGGCTTGATGGAGGCAGATGGATAAATTGCACCATAGAGGATTAGCTGTGAGCCTTTGTAGCCAGTACTCCCATCAGCTGGGGGGGTAGGTGTGGTGGCCAGGAACAGGGACCTGCTTGGGCCACTAACAGCACTAAGTACATCTGATGCTGGAGGGGGAGGGGTTGGGGAGAGGAGAACAAGGATGGCCCCCAGGTTTGTGGCATAGTGAATAGAATGTGAATAGAACAAGTGAATAGATTCTTATATGTAGCAACAACAGTCCCCTCATAATACCAACAATCTAAGATTGCAGAAGAAATATGAAAGGATTCTCGGGGCGCCTGGGTGGTGGCTCAGTCGTTAAGCGTCTGCCTTCGGCTCAGGTCATGATCCCAGGGTCCTTGGATCGAGGCCTGCATTGGGCTCCCTGCTCCGTGGGAAGCCTGCTTCTCCCTCTCCCACTCCCCCTGCTTGTGTTCCCTCTCTCGCTGTGTCTTTCTCTGTCAAACAAATAAATAAAATCTTTAAAAAAAAAAAAAGAAAGAAAGAAATATGAAAGGATTCTCATTTTACAAATAAATAAATTTTCCTTTAGCTTTGACTTTCTAGGTGAAAATACCAATTTCTTGGCATATTTGCATAGGATCAGTTTTCTGTTAAAGATATATAAACTTTAAAAAAAAGCATTTTTTTTAGACCTTTTCCACTTATTCTGCTTCGTGTTGAAAATGAACCCAAACTGGTTCTAGTACTCTAATAATTGAAGATTCACCTAGCTATAGTCCCAATATTATGTTCGCTTTTAATGAAAAAGTATTATGCATTGTTCTTGTGCATTCATCCTTCAGTCCAGAAGTCAGCAAACTATGGCTTGTGGGCCAAATCCAGCCTACAGCCTACTCTTAAATGGCCTGAGAGCTCATTTTTAAAGGGCTGATTAAAAAAATGCAGCAGACTATATGACCCACAAAGCCAAAAATATTTACTATTTAGCCCTTTACCCAAAAGTTTGCTGACCCCTGTTCCAGTCCATTAAAACCCCAAACCTTTTTTCAAAAGTGTGCTGACCCAATCTATATTTTGAAATAAAATCTGACATTCAAAAACTTCAAACTAGTAAGTGATTTATGGAACCAGAAAATTATTTGTTTTATAAAAGGATTCATCACAGAATTTATACAAATAAATTTTAGCTCATCTGAACAGTTTTTAAATTTATTTTATTTTTATTTTTTTTTAATATTTTATTTATTTGACAGAGAGAGACACAGCGAGAGAGGGAACACAAGCAGGGGAAGTGGGAGAGGGAGAAGCAGGCTCCCTGCTCCTCTGCGGGGAGCCTGATGTGGGGCTCGATCCCAGGACCCTGAGATCATGACCTGAGCCGAAGGCAGACGCTTAACGACTGAGCCACCCAGGCACCCCTGAACAATTTTTTTAAAAAAAGATTTATTTATTTGTTTTGGGGGGGTTGAATGGCAGAGGGGGAGGGAGAGAGAAACTCAAGCAGACTCCCAGCTGAGCGCGGTGCCCCACACCCCTGCTAGATCTCATGAACCTGAGATCATACCCTGAGCTGAAACCAAGAGTTGGAGGCTTAACTGACTGCGCCACCTAGGTGCCCCTGAACAATTGTTTTTAATGGAATTCTTCAGCAAATTCAGAACCATTCCTTTTAAGTAAAATAAATATGCATAATTTTCTTTCATAAAAATACTACTACCCATTTTGTGACTATTGTAAAAAAATTGAAAAATCCAAATAGATACAAAGGTAAAAAATCACCTGCAATATTACCGTCTATCATTAACCGCTGTTAACATGTGGCTACATCTTTTTCTAGGCATATAAACATTTAATTTTTCAAAATGTGGGTCATGTTGTATGTATGATAGTGTATCCTCTTTTATTCATTTAATGTTATAATTTTCAAAAGCGTCTTGTTTGACTGCATTTATTCCACAGAATGAATATGTCACAATTTATTTAAACATCTCACCATTTTTTGACATTTAGGTTGAAGCTCATTTGTCACTATTGTAAATGCCACAATGAGCGTCTTTATGCATAAATCTAGATCCTCATCTCTGTGTCCTTAGGCTAGATTTTTGAAAGAGTAACTATTGTCTCCTCCCCCCATTCTGTTCCTTGTCTTTCTTACAAATTGGTTCTTCTTCTAGCTCTGTAAATGATGGAGTTCCTCGGGGCTAGAAACTTGGCCTTCTCTTCTTACTCTCTGTCTCTGCAGAAGATATCACCTACACCCAAGCGTTCAGATACACACTCTCCCATATTTATATCTCCAGCCCCAGATCTCTCTTCTAAGCTCCAGACGCACATATCCAGGTATCTACTTGTCATCTCCACTTGTATGTCTTATACCATCCCAGATAGAAAATGTCCAGAAAGGATTCAGTATCTTCCCTCCCTCTGCTGCCTACCAAACCCCCTTACTTATTGCCCATTTCTGTAAAGAGACATCACCTTTCCACTCAATTGCTTATGATACGAAGCTGGAAACCATCAGTGACATCTCTGTCTCCCTCACCACCCCCATCTATTCAGTCACCAGGTCTTGTTAATTCTCTCATCTAAATATAGCTTTAATATTTCTATTTCTCTCCATCTCTGCCACCCCCACCTAAGCCATATTAATCTCCTCCCTGGACTATACATTTGCTTCCTACTTGGTCTCTCTGCATCCACTCTAGTCCTGCTCTGTCCTTCTATCCCTTTCTTAATTCTCTGTCAAGGAGAACATTTCTAAAAATGTCAGTCTGGGGGCGCCTGGGTGGCTCAGTCGTTAAGCGTCTGCCTTCGGCTCAGGTCATGATCCCAGGGTCCTGGGATCGAGCCCTGCATCAGGCTCCCTGCTCCGCAGGAAGCCTGCTTCTCCCTCTCCCACTCCCCCTGCTTGTGTTCCCTCTCTCGCTGTGTCTTTCTCTGTCAAATAAATAAATAAAATCTTTTAAAAAAATAAATAAAAATGTCAGCCTGCTTTTACAAACCTTAAGTGGTTGTTGGGATAAAGATCTTAATGGCAACCCCTTTTCTTGCCACTTTTCCCCTTACTCTCTTGCTCCAACCTAGTGGTTTCCTTGCAGCTACTCGATGGAGGCAAGCTTCTTCCAGCCTCAAAAGCTTTGTTTAAGAGGTTTCTTCTGCCTCGAACACCCTCCCTCTTCCGCTGACCGGACCTTTTCCTGATGGCATCCCCAACACACATACTACCTACATGCTCTCTCAGCATTGTATGAGTCTACTTTTGGGGTACTTATGACAAATTGTAATCTAAATTGTTGTGTATCTTTTTTCTCCTGTAATGTCTGTTTCTCCACTAGACTGATGTTTCCTTTTGGGCAAATAGCATTCCTGTCTTTTCACCATAATATCTCCCACATGTAGTAGGTGCTCAATAAACACTTGTTGCATGATTAACGGGTTATGGGGTATAAACTTTAGGAAGACATTTATCAAAGAGTATTATCAAATAGTATTCCAGAAAGTTTATATCAACCAATTTATAAGCTCACCAATAGTATATGACTGTTTCTTTGATCACACTCATTCTGACACTGAGTATTATAGTTTTAAATAACTTTAAAATATTTTATAGGCAAAATCTTACCTCATTATTATTGAAATTGCATTTCTTTGATTACTAGTGAAGTTGGACATTTTTCACATTCCCCCTTACCTTGAGTGATCATATAATTTATCATGTAAACTGGGACACTTTTGAGAGTGAAGAAAGGTGCTGTTCATAATTATGCCAGGACAACAGGTATGAAGCAGGACCATCCTATACAAGCCAAGATGGATGGTTTCCCTAACTCTTTCATTTTCATGTAGCCTTAGAATTCTGGGCATCTAGAACTGAGAGCAGAGGTCCAAGTGGTGATCCAGTGATAAATTAAAGATAACAATAGGTTTTGTTCCAAATTTTAATATGGATACCTTTGTGCTGTGCTGTCCCGTGACTCAGTGACTTAGTCTGGAACTCCCTGTCGCCCATGCTGCCTACTTCCCTCATTTACCTCAGCTGCCTAACCCTTGAGACGTCTGACAATTTCATCCAACTCTCCTTTCATGAGAAGGCCTGTGGCCTAAAGAGCTGCAAAGACTGCCTTGCCCATAAATGCAGAGCTAGTCTGAGGCAGAGCCAAGACTCTGGGAAGAGTTCCCTCCTGTTCCACCAAGCCACCTCCTTCTTCACGTTCACACGCATTCCTCCTGCTCTCTCGGCACTGACAATGCCAGCAGTTATTTTCTGCTTTGGTAACACTTCCAAAGTTACGTCGAGAAGTGACCAGAACAGAGTTTTTACTTCTGAGAGCATCCTGTGAGGATGTTCCTCTTTGACAAGCCTCGCATATCAAAGCACAAGGCGCACGCAGTTTCAGAGGCCGTTCAGCTCGTCCTGGGATTGTGTGCCCATGGTTTCCGTATTGTAATGCTTCCCTGAGCTCATGCAATGAGTCTACAAACTTTCCTAGCTTTTCCTAAATGTCCTTTTATGTAATGTATACCCTTCAGTGAAGCTCAAAAAGTAAATTCAGAGTTGCTTACAGACATGCATTTTCAAGAATTGCCAGGAACTTAAGGAAAGTAGAATATGATGACAGAACTTCTGGAAAAAGAAAGACGAGAGTTTAAATAAGTTGAATTTTTGTCAATGCCATCCAATCTGAGGTATTGCTTCATTAGGAAAAGAATAGCAGCCTTCCTCTTCCAATCTCATCAACAGGGAACAAATTTCCTTCCAGTGGTATTACCAATAGAGCCTCTGTGTACTGTTGTGCAGATTGTGCACTGCATAACCCTAGGGGGTGCCATTTACATCGCCACCTGGGCAAAAGGTGCCAAATGGTTCCTCCCAGCAGGCACCTGTGGTGCAGATCACAATCCTCCTAGTACCCCCGGACAGAGCACAATCTGTGTGGCCATATGTTGAGGCCCTGAATGACACCTCTGTGGGACTTTTCCCCGATAAAGAAAGACGCCGTCCCATGCTGAAGTTAGAGTTGCCTTATTCACCAATGCCTATAGACTTTTTAGAGTAATGTTCATTTCATACATTCACCTAGTTTTTATAAGCACTATAGCATCTGTCAAGCCAAGTGTCCTGGTTTCAGGTTTAGAAAATAGGTCATTGGAGCTATCTTTTAAGGTCTGAGTTGCCTAGATTTTACCATTTCAATTTTATTGAGGAAAATGCAGGAAAGAAATGCACTCTCATGGTTTTCTAGAGAATCAAAACATTTAAGATGTTAATGTATTTTTTAAGGGATGTTTTCCATTAAGATAGAGCTCTGCCAATGAAAGAAAGAAAAAAATTGGATATAGGCTCCATCTCCAAAATATCTACACATACAGACTAAAAGTTAAGGTTGGCTCTACTGGAGAAATACCATGCATGCAACCCGCTTAATGGAGATGTAGACGTTAGTTTTGAATTAGTGGAAGAACCAACTTCTTATGTCCCAACAGGGAAGGGGAGGAAACCATTGAGAGATACTTTTATACCATATTTCCCATAGTGTCTAGGATGAAATCCAAAGGGTCTTTAAGCTGGAAGAAGCCTATTAATTCATTCACTTATTCATTTGTTCAATTAATTCTTACTATTTGCTTAACGCCATGATCGTGCCGCCTAGCCCCGTCATAAGGAAACTGAGGTCACAAAGTTGGTTAGAGACCAGGCTGGAAACTAAGCCCAGATGTTCTATATCCAGGACACTTGGCCCCATGGTGCTGTTAAACATTCCCATGTAGTTAAATTCAGGTGGTGAAATGGGAGAGCATCTGTGTACTGCATGTGACTTGCATGTAATTCATGTAATAAAGATGAAATAGGAACCTCTTTGCCAGCTATTTCTTTATTACTCTAAATGCCACAACTGAGAGAAGGTTCAACGTGAGGGGCAATCATTTCTGAATTAGTCTGGGAATTTTGCAAATAAACCTTTTTCCCAGCTCCTTATGATTTAAATATTTCAATCATGTCTTTTCTCACATGTCGCCCTGACAGATTAAAATCCTATAAATAGCACTGGCCTCTGAGAAACATGCTCTCATCCCTACCCTTTGAGTATTATTCCAGTTTTCTGTTCATGACAAAACTGAAAATCCCAATCTCATGATGGCTACCTTCTGGAAGGATTTGTTTTGGGGGGGAACTTGAAGCATGTAGCTCATAATGATGTGGAATTTCCTTTCCTGAGGTGTCTATACTCTGACTTTACAGTTAAGGCTCCCAACTTGCTGAATATCAGTGCCGAACTTGTTGACAGTTGAGGAGGTGGGGCGCATGTGAGCAGAGGAGAACAGCGGCTCTTGCCAGCTTCCTTCTTCTCTGCACAGACATAAATACTGCCCAAGGAGCCTCTGCAGGGAGGAGACTGAGGATTCCTTCGAAGTTGCTGGAAGGAGACGCTTTCTGGCGTTTTGCTTGGTAAATTTATCCATATGCATGCAGGCCAAAGAGCACGGAGGCTTTCTCTGAGTGACGAAGAGCCAAGATTCTGAAGCCAAGCTACCTGGGTCCAAATCCTGGCTATGCCGTCCAGCTTTCCTGCTTTTTTGACATTAGGCAACTTACTTAACCTCACTATCTTCAGCATCCATACCTATAAATGGAGATACTAGTTTCTTCGTAAGAGTTTTGGAGAATTAAATGAATTCAATGTTATTATTAATAATTCCAGCAACAAAAACCGATGAAGCTTCTATTCCATTCCAGTTACCGTGAACAAAATAGAAATAGCTCCTCCCTTCACGGAATTTAGACTATTTGTTCACGGTAGGAGCCCTGATCCATTCAAGGGATAAAACGTCAATGTGACGTGTGGGCAGAATTTGTTTTTAATGAATTAGGATAGGATTTTAAAACCCAAAATAAGGGTTTTATGAAACTTTTAAGTATTTTTATATGTATGTGTGGCCTGGGTCTTGACATAAAATAGTTTTCTTGAGTCTAGTAGAGAAGATAAGCAATTAACAGCAACCTCAGTGTGTGTGATAAGTGCAGTGAGTATCTCAGGAGCATGGGAAAGATACCCGATCCCTTTTGTGGGGCATAGAGAATCAGGAAGCCTTCCAGGAGGAAGGACATTTAAGCCTAGACTGAAAGGATAACTAGAAATTTGCCAGAAGAAGGTGGGGGGAGGTTGGGCAGGAAGCAGTTCCTTTAAGAGCAATGAGGAGCTAGGGGGTTTTGAGAAAGCCCGGAGAGACTTGCTCGGATTTGCATTTCAGAAAGGCACTCTGTCGGCATGCAGACAATGCGCATAGGTAGTAGGAAGACTGTTCAGTCATTTCAGGACAGAGTAGTGTAGACTAGGGTGGGAGCAGTGGGTATTCAAGAGGGACTGGTGATTGATGGCAGAAGGTGCTGGTCTGTGATGACACCCACTTGACTCACATCTCTGATGTCTAATGTACAAAGACTACAGGGGACAAATCTAAGTCTGTAAGCCCCAAGCTTCTCACCTGACGAAACGGTCCTATAAACAGGAAGACAGGACCTTTCAATCACTTTCCAAATCATCTCTCCATCCTGCTGGACATATCTGTAGACTGTTGCCGGCCTAAGAATTGGCAGGGCTTCCTGTTCCAAAATGGGACAGTTCTTGGCAGGAGATGGAAAGCTGGAAACAGAATGGAAACTGGGCTAGCCAGGCACCTTGCATGAAGAGAAAAGAAAAAAGGAAACCTGGTACTTTCCCATCTGATCCAGAATATCTGGTAAGAAAAATAATTTAAAAAGACAGATAATTCAAAGAGGTTTCTATTTGGCTTTGAAATGCCATGCAGTTTTGGCAATGGATTTACCTTGCCAAATGTTTTTCTAAGGCCTTATTTTGCATTCCCTGAACACAGACCATCTGGGCAGCAGGGGGATGAGTCGGAGCCCAAGAGGGAATCTGGGTGGGTGGCTAAGGAGGTCCTAATGTTTAAAAATTGGGACTGAGACCACAGCTCTTCTTCATCACCCAGTTGATCAATACTTGTCTATCTGTGTCCTGCCACAGAGCAGGGAGCTCTTTCTGACCTAAACCTTGCCAAATCACATGGTGATTTGAAAAGTAGCTATCTAATTCCCAGCACGCAATGTTTCCTACCCACATCTCTGAACACTCTCAGAGTCACCTCCATCCCACAGGGGGGCAGCCAACTGACCCAGTGCTTCACAGCAACCTCAAAATCGAACCATATTTGGAGCACAAGGCACACCATTTACAGATGTTACCATAAAAGACATTTTAAATTATAATCAGTCCTATTTTACAGAAGAGCTGTAAAGGGGCCAGACCAGAGGCCCCTTTTCCTGTATTCATAAGATTGCTGCTTCCAGACAAGTTAAAAGATTAGTTTATCTTCCCTGGCTCAGGCCCTAGGACAGGAAAGAGTCACACTTCCCTGAAGTTACTTAAACAAAGGGTTTCTGCACCCAGTCCCAATTAGGACCTAGAAGAAATGTCAGGGTGGCAGCCACTCCCTACTAAAGAATTCCAAGCATTCCCCTGTTCCTCCATCTGGAGGGTGCAACGCCAGGGTAGTGGCCTGGTCCAGGCTTGAATTCACTGGGAATAATTAGTAACAGCCCAAATCTGGAAGTTCAAGGAAACTGGTTCTCCCCAATCTTTTGTAAAATTAAGTGCTGGGGTTTTTTTCTTTTTCTTTTTCGAAAATTTTCAGCTTTATTGAGGTATAATTGACATATAAAATTGTAAATATTTAAAGTGTGTGCCGTAGTTATTTGATACAAGCATACAGTGTGAAAGGATCCCCCCCCCCATCTAGTTAACACATCCATCACCTCACAGTTTTGTGCCTGTGAGAACATTTAAGTTCTAAGTGTTTTTCATAAGCACCAGAGAAGAGGGCATTTCTTAGTTTCCCAGTTCTTACGAGTCAGAACTGGTTGGTTCACAGGAAATTCTTAATCCTGAAAAGGTGTTCTATGACCCATCTACGCTTTTCAAATGTTGGTATCTTTCACTTTACGGAACCTTGTTCCTAATTAGATGAGCTACCAAACTCAGGGAACCAGTGTGTATTCTGAAAAAGCCAGCATATGTTTCTTTGACTCGGTTTCCAGAAAAATTTGAGGGCGCAGAGCCAGTGCACGTGCCCGGGGCAGGTCACCTGATATCCATGTCTTCCCCTCCTTTAACGTCTCCTTGATTGGAGGTGGCCAAAGGGGACTTCAGAGGTTCGCCTGAACCTTTAGAACAGATTCTCCTCCAAAATTCCAGGTATCAGTCCCATCTTACACTTAACCCCTCCATTCCCCATACACACACCTCTCTGAGGTCATCCTCAGCGTGCGGCCGGGAGGGGGAAGTAAGCGTGAGCTAAAGCAACAGGTTCCGCCCACAGCCTGAACTTGTAAGGGGAGCCAGCAAAGTGACTGGAGCTGGGCGGTGGAGGGAGAGGAAGTGGCCGAGGAAGGTGGAAGGGAAATGATGGTGCATAACCACTGAGCACACGTCACTTCGGGCTCCCACATGGGCTAGTGTCTGTGCGCGCGTGGGGGGGGGGGCGAGGTCCTTCACCCGATCACTCGGGGACTTCCGCGTGGGCTAGGATGCGCCGCGCCCGCGCTTTGGGGTACCAGGAGGCTTACGCAGGATAAGGAGCCCCGAAAAGAGGGCTTGAGACGCGCCCAGAAAATATTAGTGCGTCTGGGGGTTAAAATCCACCACCCTCCCCAGGGTGCCGCCCCTGTTAATTGGCCGGGTCTGCATGCCTAACGCCCAGTGCCCCCTTCCCTCGGCCTTTTCCCGACCTTTCCAACCCCATCCCCGCCTGGCCTCCCGCCCCAGCCTGCTGCCGCGAAAACCGGGAGAGCGGACTACGCCGCGCCCGGCAGCCTCTGGGCATGCTCGGTGGCGGGACCGGCTCCGCCGCCGGGAGGGCGCGTCCTCCCTCCCCCAGGGCGGCGGCGGCGGCGCCTGCAGCTACTGCCGCCGCGCCCCGGCCCCGCACACCTTTGGGGGCGGCGAGAGCCACCCTCTCCGGCGCAAGCTGAGAGCGCCCCCCCCCACCCCGAGGCTTCCGGCGAGCCGAGGAGGGGTGGGTCAGGGAGGCGCGGAGGCGGGAGTGAGACCTCCGAGCAGCCTGCGGTTCCTTAGAAAGTAAAGCTCAGCTGGCGAGCAGAGCCCGGCTCCCCGCCGCCGGCGGGGGCGGGGCGAGGCGGGGCCGGGGCGGGGGGTGGTCTCGGCGCCCGGAACGGTGTGCGAATTCAGTAGCGCCCACCCTCTTCTTGGTCCCGCCCCCAGGGAATTATAATTCTCTGGGAAAGTGGTGCTCGGAGAATCTTTGGGGCGGGGTGCAGGGGCGCGCCCGGCGCAAAATGGTTACAACAAAGTCCATGCGCGCCCCGGGGCCCCTCTTATGGAAAGTGTCCGCGCTGATGGCTGGGCACCCCCTTTGCTAATTTGAGGGTTAGTTACTGGGAGGAGTATGGTGAGACGGGTGGGCTAAGGGAAGCCTCAGGCTGGTGCCGGCTTCGGTTCCCAAGCCTCCTTGGGGGGAGCACCTCAGGCCAGGCAGGCTCGGGGCACTGGGCCGGGGTGCTCGCGGCGGGCGGCGGGCGGCCGGAGCAGGCTCGGCCCGGCAGCTCACTCTCTGCCTCCTCCCCCCCCCCCCAGGATTACCGAGAGGATGGGATGGATCTAGGCAGTGACGCCGGCAGCAGCAGCAGCAGCAGCAGCCGCGCCAGTTCGCAGTCCAACTCCACCAAAGTGACCCCTTGCTCCGAGTGCAAATCCTCGTCGTCGCCGGGGGGCAGCCTGGACTTGGTGTCTGCCCTGGAGGACTATGAGGAGCCCTTCCCGGTCTACCAAAAGAAGGTGATTGATGAGTGGGCGCCGGAGGAGGACGGGGAGGAGGAGGAAGAGGAAGACGAGCGCGACGAGCGGGGGTACCGGGATGACCGCTGTCCGGCCCGGGAGCCGGGGGACGTGAGCGCCAGGACCCGCGGCGGCGGCGGCAGGAGCAAGGGCGCCACCACTGTCATGCCGCCTCCTGTGCCCAACGGCAACCTCCACCCGCACGACCCCCAGGACCTCAGGCACAATGGCAACGTGGTGGTGGTGGCCGGCCGGCCCAGCGGTTCTCGGGGCCCCCGCCGGGCGGTCCAGAAGCCCCAGCCGGCGCGGGGCCGACGCGGCGGCCGGGGCCCGGCGGCTGGGGTCCTCTGCCTTCAGCCCACCGACAGTGGGACGTGCGTCCCGGAGGAGCCCCCGGTGCCCCCTATGGACTGGGAGGCACTGGAGAAGCATCTGGCTGGACTGCAGTTCCGGGAGCAGGAGGTGCGGAACCAGGGCCAAGCGAGGACCAACTCCACCTCCGTAAGTTGGCCGGGGTGCGTGCCCACGCGCGCACACACGCGTACACACCCCGCGCACCGCCCGCACGCACCCTCCTGGCGCTCCCACCCGCCTCCGGCCCCATTCATCCCTCCCCGAGGGAGGGGGCCGGGCCTAAGAGCCTGCCTTCTGCTCCCCTGGGGTACGGTTGCTCAGTCTGGGAGCTGTCTGGGTTTGCCTGATGGGCGGAGAGGAGGGAGTGGCAGCCAGAGGGCAGCGGAAAGTCGGGTTAGTGGAACCGGCGACTCATTTTAATGGAATTACTTATGGAGACGAGGTTGTGAGTCACTTGCCTGAAAATAAATCCGGGGAGATCTTGGCACCGAGGCCAGTGCCCTGCGGGTGGTATTTCAAGTCGTAATAGTTGTGGCTTTGTCGACCGTGGTGGGTCTCCCTTCGTTACTAGTGATGTCTCGCCTATATATAGGCTGTCCCCGTGCCCACGCTCACAGTCGCCTGCCCACACCTCCGGTATGGCAGCAGGGTTTGTCACATCTCGCGTTTAAGAGGATGCTCCTCTTAATTTGAATTTGAATGGGTGGCCGCCCTCCTCTAAGACTTCGTTCCTTTCTGAAATCTGACCTATTGTTGACCTGGGGAATGGGGTGAATTGACCTGCTAGGGTGAGGGAGTGGTTGTTGCCTCTGTCGCCTCAGCCTCTCTGGTGAATCCCTCCTAGTTTTGAAAAGGAGCCACTTGCAGTTCCTTACCGGAGGCTACTGCCTCAGTTCAGGAAATCCAGAGAGGGAGGGATGCTGAAGTGGAACCGAGAGAGGGAGAGGAGGAGGGCTCCATCTATAATAAGAAGCTCTGGCAGGTTTGCACTTGTCTCATCTTTCTTGCCCCTGAGAGGAGAGCAAATAAATGACTTAAAAGAAAAACATCATGAATGTAGCTCCGCTGTTTATCACTGTTGTGAGATAAAGCAACAGTTGTAATTTGAAATCGTTAATGATGCCCCTAAATGGGGCTGAAGGGCCCCCAGCTTCACTGCGCTGCTTTCTGTGTGTAGCCTGGGTACGGCAGTGCGGGAGAATGCTTGCTTGCAGGTGTAATTTTTCGGCTCCAGGGCCCTGGGGCTACTGGAAATTGGGTGCATGCACTTCTGACTTCAGGGGTGAGGACACTAACTGCGACTCACGGGGAAATTGGCACGGTTTCTATCAGACAGAGCTCTTGGCTGACTGAGCCCACTGGTTAGTGTCCCTTGAGAGACTACCTATTAAATTAACACACTCATTTTAATCCCAGCTGTTTACCATGGCCACTAGCAGATGTGGACTCTTTCCATTACAGCTACTCCTCTCTCTTTTACCTTGCAATGGAAAACATCCCTTTCCCACTTAGAGCTTGAGAAAAATACCCGATTAAGCTCCCTGGACTTAAACAATGACTTGAAGATAAACACATTTCATTTACTACTGCATGACATTTTTACATTCCAGGAGAACATAATGATTGCTGTACACATAAAGTTAGGATTTGATGATGACAGTGAGCTCCATTATTTAAAAGTTATGAAACAAAATGTTACTGAGCACCTGTGTGTTATGTGCTAAATGCAAGGTCTGATTCTCAGTGTTGCAGTTACGTATCTGTCCATGTGAGACTGGAATTTTGGTGAGGAAAGGTAAGGGTGCAGACTGACTCCCTTCTAGGAACTTAAAATTTAATAAATTACTTAACAGCATCCCTTCCCCCAACACACACACACCCACAGCCTCGTTCTTATTGTGAAGACTTTATGAGTCTTTCCTTCTTGGGCAATCTTTGAAACTAAAGGTGTCGCCTCACCTATTGAACAATTTGCATATTTCGGCTCCCCACCCTCCACCCCAGTCCCTCTGAAAATGTCCCCTCTGGGAATTTCCTCCACAAGTTACACAGAGAAATTTGGAACCCATTTCTTTAAAGCAAGTATGTGTACAGAAAAAGGGGAGGGGAGAGCCTTTGAGGTTGTTTAATCAATTTTACCATTTTTTGGATTGCTATTAACAAAATTACTAGCCAGTGTCGGTTTAGAATAGTGTTTTTCATACTGTAAGTTACTGATGAAATCATCTTAGCATTTAAAAAAGAAATGAAATAAAATAGAATATACTACCGTCCATTGCGGGTAGTTACAGTAAGCTTGATTTTAAAAACTTTTGGTTTTATACACTGGGTCATGATGTAAAACTTATTTCTCACTGTGGGTTGTTATCATGAAATTTGAAAAACACTGATTTAAATCCTGTTTACTCCTGCCCAGAATAAGTGGGAGAATTTATAACTATGAGGACAGAAACTTGAGAATAACAAAGGAGTCCTGTAGAAGAGAAATCCTACCTAGAGGAAGTTGTTCAAGTCCAATACTTTGCTCCTCTTTAAAAAGTTGTGTACATGGGGCACCTGAGTGGCTCAGTCGGTTAAGAGTCTGCCTTCGGCTCAGGCTCAGGTCATGATCCCAGGGTCCTGGGATGGAGCCCCGCATCGGGCTCCCTGCTCAGCGGGGAGTCCGCTTCTCCCTCTCCCTCTGCCACTCAGCTCCCTCTGTGTGCCCTCTCTCTCTTTCTCTCTCTGTCAAATAAATACATAATCTTAAAAAAAAAGTAAAAATAAAAGTGTATATAAATGGAATTAATACAGAGTACTGGGAGGAAGGATATAAAATGAAAAAGAGGGGTATAGTCTCCTTTACCTATGAAGAGAACCAAATAAGCTTTGCCCACCTGAAGGAAAACCCCCAGTAGGGTTGCCTCTATTGGGAATCAAGTGGCTGATTCCTTTCCATCATTCCAGACTACTCACCTCTCACAGCCCTGACCACCTTCCCCAAAGTAAAGTAAGGCACCCTGGTGTATTTTCTTAGTGCTTACCGCTACCTGACATTATCTTGTTTGGTTCCCCTTCCATTTTTCATTTCTCTAGAATCAAGTTGTAGTGTTGCCTCTCTTTTAATTGCTGTAACCTAGTGCCTGGGATGCAGTAGGTTCTCAAATACTGAATGAATGAATGAATGAATGAATGAATGGTTTATTAGGCCCAGTTGCCCCAGACTTAAGCTAACCCCCTCATCTAACAGGTGAGAAAATTGAGGCCCATTGAAGTTAAGTGATTTGCCTAAGAGCCCACTAAGTAACATAGGGAAAGCTTTCTTCTTATACCAGACTAAGGTTTTTTTCTTATTTTAAGGCTAAAATCAATTTGAAGTAAAAGGGAAGGAAAGAGGCTTCCCCCTCCCTAGATTTCCTAATGACAAGTCCCCTCTTATGCTTCCTGGTAAATATTAAGGAACTAAGTAAATTAGGAAATAATCAAAATCCCATTATTTTGGAGTCTCTTCTCACAGGCCTGGTTTAGTTTTGGTTTGTTTTAATGGAATAATGGCTGCAGCAAGATCTCAAAAGGAAGGATGAGATCTCAAAATTGTGTTGACCATCAGCCATTCCTAATCTAGGGAAAATTTAGAGGCAAATTAAAAAACATACAACATTTAGGTGGGATTTAAACCCTAGAGCTTACCTTTTTTTTGGTGAAAGGGTTTAAGCAGCTAATTTCTCCCTTAGTGTCAGCTGAAGAGGATGGGGCTTGGATGGTGCCGGGAACTGTCTTTGGGGTCAGGGCTCTGAGGTGCCAGAGGAATTCCTGAAGGAAACACTGTGGTGACCTTCCATCCTGCTATCCTGCTAGACAAATTTGCCTGCCCTCAGGTGGCCCAACCTCCTTGCTGGAGCAACCCCCCCCCCCTGCCATCTTGATGTCAGAGCCTTGAGGGCTGCAAGGTCTCTTTTTTCCACTGCCTTATCCCCAGTAGCTCCCTCCTGCTTGGCACAAATGCCTGACACACACACATGGGGAGGAGGAGCCCTTCACCCAACAACTAGAACTGCTCCCAGAAGCGCCCCCTCCAGTTGGCCAGCCCCTGGGCCTCTGGTATCCACCTGTTTCTCACAGTCCTGCCCTGGGCCTGCATCAGCATCAAGGGCCCCACACAGTTAAGGAGTAAAGAAAGATACTGGGGATTGGTGCTTTTGACGTCAGATCTAGAACCAGCTGTGGCAAGTTTAAGGGAGACCTGCTCCCCGATATTTGTATTCAACCCTGAATTCTCATTTCCCTGCCTACTATGACTGGTAAACTGGCTTGGGCAATTGGAGGGAAACCCCGGTTTCCCTCTTCGCAGCATAGACCCAAGCAGTCCACTTTCTTTTCTTCTGCTTCTCCTGGATCTTACTTTTGTCTCCAGATCACTCTTCTACCTACTCAAGGGCTCCCCTCCGCATGGCCAGGTGGGGTGACAGTGCCCATTGTCTCAAGGTACTCCTCTTCCTAAATGGACTATTATTCCACCTCTTTTTCTCAGACGTCTTTCTGTGAGGTTTTCTGTCCTCAGTGTCTGTGGTCCTCCAAGTTGAGCCTGTTCTGTCTCTGGAAACTCACCCTCTTTTTTCTCCCTCTTTTCCCACTTCTGATTTTTTTTTTTTTTTTTAAATTAACCGTTGAGGTAGAGTTGACAGTCCACCGCACACATTTGAAGTGTGCAATCTGGTCGGTTTTGATATATGTGTACGCTTGTGAAACCAACACCAAAATTAAGATCATGAACATATCTCTCACCCCAAAAAGTATCCACATGCCCCTTTGCAATCTCCCCATCCTGTCCCTTGGCCACCACTGGTCTTATTTCTATCACTGTAGGTTAGCTTGTTTTTTCTAAAATGAATGTAAGTAGAATCATATAATATGTACTCAGTTTTTGTCTGGCTTCTTTCACTCAGCATGTAATTATTTTGTGATTCATCGGTGTTATTGTGTAGAGCAATAGCTCACTACTTTCTGTTGCTAGGTAGTGTTTCATTTTATGGAGATACCCTATTTCTCTGTTGATGGACATTTGAGTTGTTTCTAGTTTCTATTACTAATGAAAGTGCTGTGAACATTCATTTGTAGGAACATATTCTTTCATTTCTCTTGGGTAAATACCTAGGAGTAGAAGGGTTGAATCATATGGTAGGCAACTTTGGGGGTTGCCTGTTTTCCAAAGAAGCTGCACCCTTTTATGCTTCTGTCACCACGATTATTCATGTACTCACTATAACCTTGGCTTCCTCTCCCACTGTTTGCTCTGTTCCATCTCTGTCTTTGGGGACTTGCAAAATATCTCTCTTCAGGTGACTGGGGTGATTGCTTCCCTCTCTCTTAAAACAGTGAGAGAGCACCAGGATCCCATCTTCCACCCAACCAGAGTCATTACACCCATTGTTCAAAAATATCCATTTTTAAATTAGAGAAGAGTTCTAGTTGTAGACCCAACACATTTTAATTATGGTTTTGTTATTTTTAGTGCCTGTGACAGGTGCATTTCCTCTTTTAATGAGAAGATAAGAATAATCTTAATCGATATGGTTGACAGCAAATTCTCCTGAAGTTTTTTCCTAAGTACTTGAAAATAATTT
>NC_138369.1:98906532-98935459 GCF_054177405.1 Leptonychotes weddellii | reverse complement strand
CAAGACATACTGTCTTGATGATGACAGCTTTGTAATAGAGCTTGAAGTCCGGAATTGTGATGCCACCAGCTTTGCTTTTCTTTTTCAACATTCCTTTGGCTATTTGGGGTCTTTTCTGGTTCCATACAAATTTTAGGATTGTTTGTTCCAGCTCTGTGAAAAATGCTGATGGTATTTTGATAGAGATTGCATTGAATGTATAGATTGCTTTGGGTAGCATAGACATTTTAACAATATTTATTCTTCCAATCCATGAGCATGGAATGTTTTTCTATTTCTTTGCATCTTCCTCAATTTCTTTCATAAGTGTTCTGTAGTTTTCAGAGTATAGATCCTTTACCTCTTTGGTTAGGTTTATTCCTAGGTATCTTATGAGTTTTGGTGCAATTGTAAATGGGATCAATCCCTTTATTTCTCTTTCTGATGCTTCATCATTAGTGTATAGAAATGCAACTAACTTCCATGCGTTGATTTTATGTCTTGCAACTTTGCTGAATTCTTGTATCAGTCCTAGCAATTTTTTTGGTGGAATCTTTTGGGTTTTCTACATAGAATATCATGTCGACTTTCTTCTTATTACTCTTAACTCACCCATCCTTCTCTAGTCCTCTAAATGATGTTATAGGCCTTGTGTCAAGAGGTTCCCTTGATGGTGCCATTATCCCCAAGGAACCTCTCAGACAGCTGAATGATTCACTGGAACTAGAGGTGGGGCCCACGTGCATCACACAGTGTACACCTACATTATCATTTGCCCTTGAATTAACTGTATATCAAAGTATTATCTTACAATGTCCATTTTTACCTATTATTTTGTGATTTGTGGACCTGGCTGGGATAAAGCATTATGTTATAGTAATATTGAGGAAATGTGTCTCACCAAATTTTTCCTTATGTGGGAAGGCTTCCAGCAGCAAGGGTTCTAAATCTGAAAATGTTTATCAATAAACAAACAGATATGTTTCAGAAGATGAGCTTATTCAATGAATAAAGGAGAAAACTTTGGTATAAATTAAAAAATTATATAAAATGCTGACAACTGTTGAAGGTTGTATTAAATTAATGCATTTATATCTTATAAGGTATTGCAAACTCAAAGAAGGGAAGTTATAAAAAGCAAACTGAAAACTTGCATCAGGAGGCATTAATATTTTTACAGCCTTTGACCCAATATCATATTTTCTTTCCTAAAATTATTTCAGAGATTTTCTCTCATGGGAGATGGAGAGGAAAGGGAGAGAAAATCATGTGAATCAAAATGAATGAATACATGAACTAAGATTTTAATAAGCTTAATAAAATGTTTCAAGTAAAGTAATTATTCTTTTTTCTGATCAAATGTTAATAGTGTAAACTAAAATTTATCTGTTAAAGATATAAATTGATCTAATTTATTTAATATTCTTTTTAACTAAATACATATGATGTAATAGTATATTACCCATTTTGGAAAACTAAAAACAAGTATAAGAAAAAACCAACCAAACAAAACAAACTAAACATTAGGTTTAGTACAATGGTCATTTTTTTTTTCATTAATCCTTCTGTGGTCACAAACCCTTTGCATATTACGCCTCTCACCGTCAATAAATACCACTTTACATGTGTTATTTTTATGTTTACGTTTAAGGTTAAGTTTATTCTTAGGAATGTCATAGTTTCTTTGTATTCTTACATTTATTTTGGTTTCACAAATTAAAAAAAATACGTGGATGCTGATGTTAAAAGTATAAAAGGTGAGAAGGGGAAATCCTCCGTAAAAGTACCTGGAGGTATCTGTTAGAGGTTATGGTGGAGCCACAGAAACACATTAATCCCATCATTTCTCTCATGCAAAATTCCCCAGGAGCCAATACACAGAGGACCTGCAGAATGGGAACCGGAGAATAATGTTGCTAGTGGCTTTAAGTGAGCTCTTCACCCCAATGAGGAGCTGCAAAAGGCCAGGTTGGAGCCAAGGTTACATCAGCGAACCCTCTGATTCACAGCCCAGATCAGAAACAGCTACTCCCTCAGGAGGCAGCATGGTAGGAGATGGGGAGAAGCGGGTTTGGCTTGGAAGTAAATAAAATACTGTCTTACTCAGGCATCTATTATTTATGGTTTGATATGTTTCCTTCCATACATTTTCTATGCTTATGCAAAAAATTACTACTACTACATACATTGTTCTATCATTTGATTTTTCACTTAATAACATTATAACATGAACATCTTTATGTAAGGTATGCACTTATTGCATTCCTTTTAACATCTGAAAAATACTTAGCTGTACCAAAATTTATTAAATATCTCCCTGCCCGGCCGATGGATATCTGTTTCCAACTTTCGTTATTATAAATATTCACACTCTAAATAGTAGGCACTATAGAGAAAGATAACATTTTAGTTGCTGCCGCCCCCCTGCCCCGCAATGCCATGTCTTTCTAACCCTGTATATGCTTACTTATGCACATGGGCAACAATTTCTCTAGGATATGGGAGAAGTTGACCAGCTAGGTAGATGGGAATGCTCATCTACATATTAATAGGTACTGTTAAATTGAACAAGTGCTCTTTTTTAGGTCTGTGTTCTTAGTCATTTTTTACTTAAAAATATTTTTTTTTCTTGAAAAGTTAAGACATATACAAAATAAAAACACCAAATGGTATAAAAAGGATATATGGAAAAAGGTAAGTTTTCTTTACCCTATTCCCCATTCCACATCTCCAGTGGCAAAGTTTCTTGGGTGCTCTTTGAAGTGTGTGTGTGTGTGTGTGTGCGTGCGTGCACAAATGGAATCATAATATATCTCTATGTATCTCTCTCTATGTGTGTATATATATGTACACATACACATAGATATGTCATTTGTGTGTGTGTTTCTGCAACTTGATCTTTACATTAATAATATATCTTAAAGATTATTCCATATCCAGGCCTGCAGATCCCCCTTATTTTTTTAAATAGGAGGATACCATAATGGCATCCTTTGGGAATACGCCATAATTTAACCCATCTCATCTTGACGTACATTCAGATTGTTTCAAGGCTATTGCAACTATAATAATTCTGTAATGAAGATCTTTATTCGTCACATGTGATTTCAACAATAACCAGAAAAATCCTGTTGACGTTTTTACTGGTATTATATTCAGTTAATAATTTAATTTTAAGAAAGTAAACATCTTTATAATATTTAACTTTTAATTTAAACATAGCAAAAGCCATTTTATTCTCTCAAGATTTAGTCATATACATCCTGCATGGTTTTTGTTATTTTTATTCCAAGGTATTTTATTCCTCCAAGTACTGTTTTAAATGGGAATTTTTTCAATACATTTTCTAACTTGTGGTTCTTATATAGTAAAGTTACTGGTTATTAGTTACTGCATTTAACAACTATTTCCAATAGTTTTCCATTGGCTCTCTTTTATTTATTTTTTAAGATTTTATTTATTTATTTGACAGAGAGAGAGACAGCGAGAGAGGGAACACAAGCAGGGGGAGTGGGAGAGGGAGAAGCAGGGTCCTTGCCGAGCAGGGAGCCTGATGCGAGGCTCGATCCCAGGGCCCTGGGACCATGACCCGAGCCGAAGGCAGACGCTTAACCGACTGAGCCACCCAGGCACCCCTGGCTCTCTTTTAGTTATGTGATTATATCACTTATAAATAGTTATTATTTTGGCTCATCCTTTCCAATTTTTTATACATTTTTTTCTTTTCTCTAATTGGGTAGTACTTAAACAATATTAGTTAAATGTGCTAACAATATTTTTTTTTTTTAAAAAGATTTTATTTATCTCTTTGAGAGACAGAGTGTGGGCATGCTAGAGCACAAGCAGGGTGGAGAGGCAGAGGGAGAGGGAGAAGCAGACTCCCCGCTGAGCAGGGAGCCCGATGTGGGGCTCCATCCCAGGACCCTGGAATCATGACCTGAGCTGAAGGCAGACGCTTAACGACTGAGCCACCCAGGTGCCCCAATCTTTTCTACACTTTAATGGGAAACCTTTTTGTATTTCACCATTAATCAAGTTGCTTTCTTAAAAAAAAGGAGAATAAATGGATAGCTCCTTACTACTATAAAAATAACATGTATAAAATTTCAATTTGACTAAGAGTTTATCTGGAACAAGTTAATTTTTAATGACTAAACTTGATAGCTCAAACACCCGCTGTCCTGACTGCTAGGTAAAATTCTCCTTCTAACTGTCCCTCAGCTTTTTCTTCAGGTTTCCAGGTGCTCTCAGAGGCCATTTCAAGCACACCCAAGGCAGGCGGGGCCTCCTTGTTTTCTTTGCTCTGCTATCACTACCAAAAATGACTTTCAGGAAATGCTGCTCAGCCCAGCTATCCTCTGCTGGTGACACTGCAGCTAACCCCATTCTGATCTCACTGAGGATGAGAGGGAACTCTCCTCCCTTCTGTCGTTCCAGCCAATGTGAGACAGATTCTCCCCTTCATCTCATAAGACAGCTGGTATCAGGATTAAACATAACAAGATGTTACTAGACTAGGAAGTGAATGGAAGAGAAATAGTATCACACATCCCAGACTGGCCTTAGGGGTCTCCCCTGTGGGGGCTGGTAACCTGCCTCAATCTTCATCTGCTTCTAGATGTCAAGAGAATCTTTTCCTCCTGGAGTTTGGACAATACTAACTACCTGCCCAGAGAGAGGAGGAAGATAATCTCTGACATAAATGTAAGGTCCACTTCCAGAGTTCTTATTTTCTGTCCAGGATTGATAACTTCTAGAATGGTAGTCAGAAGATCCATTCCCTTCTAGGAAGCGCTTATCCCCCATTCACAGACATATGGCCTGTCCCGAAGGCACCAGCAAGACAATCATAGTGTAACCTGACATCATGAAGATTATAAATTTTAAAAGTGCCCTTGAGAGTTAACACCAGGTGAAGCCCTCTTTAAATTACTGTTAGATTATAGATTGACTTCTTTTTAAAGACTGGATTTTTAAATTCGGTGATGCCACGGGTGTGACCGGGGCGGAGAGGGCAGAACTGGAATTATCTAGACACCCGTTTGGAGGAAAGACTGACCAGTGCATGCTGTAGGGTATAGGGAGTGCCCTGAATAAAGGCTAATTGATTTGTTGACTATTGTGAAGGCTTTAGTAGCAACACTTCATTTCATATAAACTTACAGGCATGGAACCAATATTCCCTGTATGTATTCCATGGTGTGCCCTGCCCCCCCACTCCTACAGTAGCCAGGAAAGTGAGGTTCAATCTAATTATCTCTTCTAGGATATTTGATCCTTTCCGTAAGATCCATCAATTCTTCAAGCCCCTATTACTTTGTTTGAACTCCTTTTTACTGAATAGGCACATGAATATTATTGATATTTGCGGTTTCATTTTTCTATCTTTTGAGTCCACACTCCTTCTGAGGGTAGGAATTTACTCATCCTTTGACAAGACTGTTGAAAGTCATGCTGGGGGACGCCTGGGTGGCTCACTCAGTTGAGCGGCTGCCTTCAGCTCAGGTCATGATCCCGGGGTCCTGGGATCGAGTCCCACATCAGGCTCCTTGCTGAGCAGGGAGCCTGCTTCTCTCCTGCCTGCCGTTCCCCCTGCTTGTGCTTGCTGTCTGTCTCTCTTTCTCTCTGTGTCAAATAAATAAATTAAAGAAAAAAAAAAGTCACGCTGGGCTCTGTTCAGAATCCTAGAGATACATCCATGGACAAAATGGGCAAAGTCTCAACAGTCTTGTGGGAGACAGACACATAAAGCTTACGTTCTTGTGGGAGACAGACACATAAAGAAATAGAGGAGAAAATGTCAGGTAGTGATAAATTCCATGAGGAAGATAAAATAGGGTATGTGAAGGGAGTGACTGCATGTTGATCAGGAAAGGACTTTCTGAATTCTTGATTTGTAAGCTCATCACATCTTTCTTCTTGGTCCCCACAGCACTTCACCTTGCAAATGGTTGGTGTTCAAGAAGAATGAGAGAATCGTTTATTTATTTATGTTTTGAAACCTGACGCAGATTTCTTTTGTATGGCTTTTAACTTTATTGGTTCAGAAAGCAGAATTTGGTCTTTAATCTCCAAATCAGATGGCATTCTCAATGGCCTTTTAAAATTTTATGTATTTATGTATTTATGTATTTATGTATTTATTTATTTATTTACTCAATAGCCTTTT
Source organism: Leptonychotes weddellii (assembly GCF_054177405.1). Lineage (NCBI taxonomy): Eukaryota > Metazoa > Chordata > Mammalia > Carnivora > Phocidae > Leptonychotes > Leptonychotes weddellii. The sequence goes on along the minus strand of NC_138369.1, from coordinate 98,929,311 downwards.
CATGTAAGCTGCCCTCCTAGGTTTCCAGAACACTGCCAGTTGTCACTTACACCGAAAGCACGTATGCTTTAGTATAGTATATGTGCGGCCGAAGTGAGCACAGCACATACACAAAAATAAAGTGATCTCAAATTCTGGTCAAGAAACATCTGCTAAATAATTGGCATTATTCTTAGACCATCTTCTCTTTGAGCAATTTTGGGAACTCCCCAGTTGTACTTCTGTAAAGGGCTGCACCTGGGAAATGGCACGGAGGCTCTCATGAGGAACCCTATTATAGGCCTCTCGCCCGCGCTGAGAGGAGAGGCTGTTGCAATAAAGGCCAATGGGCCTTTTTAGGAAGGAGAGCTAGACCCTTGTCTAAAACTGCTGCCTTCCATAGTCAAAAGACAGCCTTCTTTAGATTCTTCTGGAAAGTGGTAGGATGTTTATTTAGCTGGCGGAGTGGTTCAATATGACCAGCTGATAAGTAAGGCACTAAGAATTTGCTGACTTCAAGGTGAAAGACTTAAATCCTAAGGTAGCCTGACCACAAACCTAAGCAGGGTGTGGCCGGCAGTGGGTCTTTTTGTTACCTTGACATGTGAACTCTACCAAGAAATACATTTCTGTACCTGGAACTCTCTATCCCTGGACTTCCTAGGAAGTTGGAGTTATAAATGACTATGGTTTGCAGCCCCTGGCAGCTGCACATCCCGTACAGCAGAAACAGTCCTGCTAACAATGTATTTTTCTTTCTTTCTTGTTAGCTTTTAAGTGAAATCAAACTGGGTGGGCATTTCCCTAAAGATAGCATAGAGCACTGGGCTTCAACATTTTTGTTCACTATCTCCTAAAGGAATTTTGAAAAACTATGCATCTTTTTTCAGCTTTATGTTGTAATGTAAAAAAAAAAAAAAATTCATCAGAAGCTTGAACAGTAGCAAAGAATATCATCTACAGTTTGTTGTAAATATTGGCTTTTTAAATGGATACTATTACCCAACTTGTTATAATAAATCCAATGGAATGCAAATGTTACAGCAACTTGATACCTAACATCAGCCAGCAGGTAAGAGTTGTAAATTTTACATCTTTCTGGTTCCCTCTTGAATTCTTATTTCCATTCCTTTACAGAATTTCATCTTAGTAAAATGTATTTTTGTGCTTAAGAGTATTTAATTATTTAATTTTTTATACTTTGCTATAAAAATAAAGTGGAATTACAATTTGTGGCCCTAAGACCCTGTTAAAAAAATTCATCTAGATTGAGTTGTCATTAACATTATTATCCGGAGTACCTGGGGCGGAGACAATGCTGTGTTCACCACTCCCTTTTCTCTTCCTACAGGTATAGGAAGTTTATATTTCTCAGTTTCCCATTGGTAGTATGGGCTAAAATGATGTATTGCTTCCTGTCCTAGGCAGCTAAGAGTGGCTTGAGTTCTATGCTCTCTTTCTCTTGTCTTCCCAGTTGGAAGCTGGGAACTCTGAGACAGCAGAGATGCAAGATGGAAGCAGAGTTATCTGCCATGAAGAAGAGCCTCCTTGTCTGTACCAGTCTGAGATATGAAGGAGCTGTAAACTTTTGTCATGTTAAGCCACTGAAGTTTTAGGTTTCTTACACTATCCTGATCAATATATGGCAGAACTGATCAAAACAACATGAACATATTGTCGCTTTTGATAGGTCATTATTAAGAGAAGAATTTCATTATAGAAAATGTATCTTTTAATAAAAACATTCAGAAATCTTGCTCATGTAGATGGGAATGAAGGCAGGTATAGCAAATGTCACTCAATTCCCATTGAGTTATATGCATACCTGAGTGTAAATCACCATAGCACAATTTTTTAAATGGGAGAAACACTACTGGAAAAGGGAGGTAGGAAAAGATTTCCTAGGCCATCAATCTTAGGAACAAGTTACATGAAGTTTGGAGACCTGGAAATTAGTTCCCTTAAAAAATATCTATGTCTATGCACCCTTTTGGAAAGTCTGTGAATGCCCCATGTGACACTTGTACCCCACATTAAGAATAAGTCTAGGAATGAGGAAGGAGAGTCATGAGACGGAGTGTCCCTTGACCTGATCCTCTTTTGGCTGCAGACTTTCACACAAATCCTTAGTCCATCTTTTCCTGACCTTCCTTCTGATTTCCACCAGCTCACAATAAAAAAGATCCTGATCAAGATCAAGATTAAAGTCTGTAATATATAAAGTTATTTTAAATCAATAAGAAAAATATGACTACTTCAACAGAAAAAGATGGGCAAATGATATGAACAGGCAATTCACAAAAGAAGAAATACAAATGGCCATACCCATAGAAAATGTTAAAGCTCACTTCGAAATCATAGATGTGCGACTTCAAACAATGAAATACAATTTTGGAAATCAAACTGGATAAATCAACCTTTAGGGTGGTTGAGAGAAGAATATCATTTCTAGAGAGTAATTTGGTAATACGCATCAAAATTCTTTAAAAATGTATAAAGTTGAGCTAGAATCCCACTTCTAAGAATTATCCTTTTTTAAAAGATTTATTCATTTATTTTAGGGAGAGAGAGAGCAGGGGGAGGGGCAAAGTGAACCCTCAAGCAGACTCCCTGCTGAGTGCGGAGCCTGGCGCTGGATGTGGGGCTCCATCCCACAAGATCAGAACCGGAGCTGAAACCAAGAGTCGGATGCCCAACTAACGAGCCACCCAGGTGCCCCTTCTAAGAATTATTCTAAAGAAATAATCATGAATAGGTTAAAAAAAAAAAGAAAAGAAAAGAAAAGATTCATCCTCAAGCTTTTATCACAGTGTTTTAGTCAAGGTTCTTTTGGTTGCAAGTATTAGATTGCAAGGCATCTTTCATTTAAAATACCTCCTCTCAGCTACATTTTCTGGGTCTCTTAAGTTAAAATTCTTGATTGATTTAGACTAATTGCTTGCTGACTGCCAACAGATTGGCTTTATCCAATCGACTGTTGCTTGTCTGTGAAGAGAACTATCATAAGGATGCATAGGATTACTTCTTACAGGGGCTATATGTGGGGTTAGGTTTAGGTGCCCTATGCTCCATAAGAGACAGGAAATGATATACTATGTTTATCTAGAATGGTAAAGAATAGAAATAATTTAAAAGCCCAACCAGCATGTGAACTATGCACCTGACATCATGTAGTGAGACAGTCATTCGTTAATGACATGGACATGTACTTGTGATACATTTTTATTTCTAGAGAAAAAAACATGTCCAAAGGGAATAAACAGTTGAAGCTCATTTTAAGAAGTTTATATTTATAAAGAAAGAAAGTGCTATGGATAGAATGTGTCCCCTCCTCCAATTCATATGCTGAAGCCCTAATCCCCAATGCGATGGTATCCAGAGGTGGGGCCTTTGGGAAGTAATTGGGTTTAGATGAGGTCATTAGGATGGAGCTCACATGTTGGGATTAATGCCCTTATAAGAAGAGAAAGAAACCAGAGCCCTCTCTCTCTCTCCACCATGTGAGGACACATCAAGAAGGGAGTTTGCAAACCAGAAAGAGGGCTCTTACTAGACACTGAATCTGCAGGAACCTCGATCTTCGACTTCTCAGCTTCTCAGTTCCTCCAGAACTGTGAGAAATAGATGCTTATTGTTTAAGCCACCCTGTCTACGGTATTTTGTTGTGGCAGCCTAAACTGACTAAGAAAAGATATACATCAAAACTTCAGTGGTAGAAATATTTGGATGGTGGGTTACTGCTGATTTCTCTTTTCTTATCTTTATGAAGCTACTTTTTTCTAAATTAATTATAGTTAACATATAAAAGTATCTTAATAAGAAAAACATTAAGGTTAAGGAGTAGTTCTCCAATATTAAAGAGGACCAAAGAAAACCAAATTAGAACCTAAATTCTTGATGAACTAAGGTCAAGAACACAAGAGGCTGCAAAATATTTACCCAGTTCCTGGAGCACTGGACACACACAGGCTTTGGTCATGAGCAACAGCAGATTCTAAGTGCTAGAGCCGGGAGAAGAAGAGATGCTATTGAGAGAAAATACCTCACCTACTCTTTGTGCTACCCACTTTCCAGGAGCTGGGGGGATGTGAACGCTAAAGCCCTTCAGTTATATTTTTTGATTTTGTGAAGGCACACAGTTTAGTGAAAAGAGGACTGGACACAAAAGACCCAAATCCAGTCTGATGGTTTACTGGTTGAGTTACCTTAACGAAGCCAGTAAACCTCTTTGAGCCTCTTTGGAGATAATAATAAGTAACCTACTAAGCGCCTGACTCTTGATTTCAGCTCAGGTCATGATCTCAGTGTCCTGAGATTGAGCCCTACATTGGGCTCCAAGCTCAGTGCGGAGTCTGCTTGTCCCTCTCCCTTTGTTCTTCCCCCCACACCCACCCCATGCTCTCTCTCTCTGTCTCTCTAATAAATAAATAAAATCTTTAAAAAAATAGGTAACCTGCTTTCCTCATATGTTTTTTTGACAATTGAATAAGATAACATGTGAAAGTGTTTGAAAAAATGATATGATACAAATGTGCATGTGCACTCATGCTCACAGGTTTCTCTCTCCACACACACATGCAAACATGTATACTACAAATGTCTCAAGTGTGTGTGTATATATATATATATATATATATCAAACTGTGGAAATAATAATTAGAAGCCTAAACCCCTCCTTTGACTTTGACTAGATTTAAATGAAATTATAGATCACTATGGATTTGATGAGCTACCTTGAGAAGACAATGTCTTGTTGACCCAAGTACTTTGAGAAGTGCTGAATATTACTCTTCTCCATAAGATAAGAAAGAGAAGGTTAGAGAATATTTACTTGCTGGTGAAAACCGGAGCACAATAAACAAGGAACATTGTTGAAAGATAAGCTAGAGGAACAAAGGTCTTGTTTAAATTTAAATATTTGCCTACAGTGTTTTAGAATAAATTATTGCCCTCTTTTTGAATGTTTATTGAGACAAGGATGACACTAAGATATTCAAATATTAGCAATAAATATGACCATTAACCACAAAGTCTGAGATTACTGCAAAGCTTGTAAAATACATCTGATATAAGAAATATATTTGTTTGCTTGGCTATAAAATATGTTTTGGGAAATTATATTTGTTCCCAGGCTGAATATGAACTGTCTGCTTTGGACAGTAAACCCATTCCTCAGTCAACAGACTCACCAACAATATATATTGGATAGATTCTCATCAGCAATTAACCCCCCCTACTGTATATACTGGATAGATTCTCTCATGAGTTCAAACGTTTCAAACACTTGGTTCTAGCTTTCTCTTGGTAGACCACCTGGTAAATCCCCTGAAACAAAGAGTGCTTCTAGGATATTCAATTCAAACACAGCGAAGTCTGATTTATTTCACTATGTTATTGAAGGTTACATCTGAGGAGTTGACAGTGCAAGTGAGAGGAGAAAAATAAATTTTTACTGTAAGTATTTGTGTATTGTTGGAATATTATTTCATCAAGCCTTTACTAGTAATAACTACATTTTAAGTGTTTTGACTATAGCACAGGACTATATAAACTGTTATTCATATATCCATGGGTGGGAGGGGGCAGGGCTTGAGCTTCTTTTCTTCCTTGAGCAGAAGTGGACCAAAACCTACCCTCCAGTTACTTGCCATGAAGCTGAATATGTTCACGGATGTATCTTATCAACTCCCACATTATTGGCCTGCCCATTAGTTTAAAAATAATGATTTAATTATCAGCATTTAAAAGCTCAAGTGATTCCTGCATAAAAATATAGTATGGTGCTAAAATGGATTATTGCTCTGCATACATTCCACATGTCCCCCACCCCCTTCCGTCACACCCCCCCAGAGGCTGAGCAGCTAAAAATGCCCTTTGTAATCTGGGCATCCAGAAGTGATTTAGCTTTAGCTTTGAGTGGGCAGATGCATTCAAGTGAGATATAAAAGGCAGAGATCCCAGCTGCCCCTGGTGGCAGGCATGATCAAGGACGCTTTGGGATTTTCTGCAGTAGCATTCTTGTCACCAGCTTTGTGGGGATCAACAAGTGAGGTCAGCAGCACCTTTTAGCTGTTGTTATTTTTGTTGCCAGTATGGACCTAACAGGTGAAGTTTGGCTCCAGGGCCAACAGTAACAGCATCGGTAGCTTCCTAATCTCTACATTGTTCCTAGAGTTCACGGTGCAGGGGAAACTTCCTGATTTTCCATCTTCCTGACCAGCAGAGTTGACAGCTTCCTTGGGGGCGTGTTCTTCATTGTTCCTCTGGCAGTCAGTCCTGGAAGCCTGGCCTCAGCACACTAAGCCCCTAATTCCCTGTTGGTAGCCCTTTGCCCTTTGTGCTTAACATAGCCAGAGTGGTTTCTGTTTTCTGTCACAGAACTCTGACTAATGCAAAGGAAAAATAAGAAATCTGGTAACTTCTGGCCCTGATTTGGGTTATGGTAACAATAGGCTTGTAATGAGCAGTAGGCTCCAACTTGCAGAAATCCTACCACACCTCAGGGTAGCCCCCAACTGGAGGCCATTTATAAAGTACCATTTTTTCACTTTATTTGTACTGTCTGCTTGTTTTTAACAGACATCCCACTTTTATCTTTCTTTCTTTTTAAATGCTCAACAGTTTTTTTTTTTTTTTTTTTAAGATTTTATTTATTTATTTGACAGAAAGAGACACAGCGAGAGAGGGAACACAAGCAGGGGGAGTGGGAGAGGGAGAAGCAGGCTTCCCACCGAGCAGGGAGCCCGATGCGGGGCTCGATCCCAGGACCCTGGGATCACGACCTGAGCCGAAGGCAGACGCTTAATGACTGAGCCACCCAGGCGCCCCGACATCCCACTTTTCTTAGTTATTGTACCTGCCTGGACCCGGTAGGGATTTTAGTTTGCCATCCCACTAATACTTACCTAAAGCTTGTTTGAAAAACATTTTTTGATTTTCTAAAGAATGCAATTCTTCCATTCTAAATATACTCCAAAATGCCCCCAGGTCAAAACTAGAAAGCTGTACACCCAAACTGCATTATTTAGGTCGCTGATAGAACTGTTTTTGCTGAACTATGAAACTAGTTGTCTTATTAACCTTAAGGTTGTTGTTGAGTAAAGTGTAAAGTCTCTTCTATGAGGACACAGCAAAGAAGTTTCTTTCAAATCAAGTTTTATCTTATAACCATGTAATAGATCATATTTTGCTTTTACATTGGCTTTTAGAAAGGTGGGGCTAAAGGCTACCCGAGTGATTGACTTCTCAAAGTGCACGTGACGCATACTTGTACACTGTGTACTAACTCTACTCCTGTGTCTCATGGTTACTCCTGTGGTTTTCTCTTCACTCAGATTTCTTCACATATATATTTTTTTAAATATTTACTTATTTATTTTTGAGAGAGAGAAAGAGTGTGTGAGTGGAGGGAGGGGCAGAGGGAGAGAGAGAATATCTTAAACAGGCTCCACCCTCAGTGCAGAGCTTGAGGCAGGTTTCGATTTCAGGTCCCTGAGATCATGACCTGAGCTGAAATCAAGATTCGGACGCTTAACCAACTGAGCCACCCAGGCACCATTCAGATTTCTTCACATACTAAAAAAATCCTATTGTACTAAGTTTGAAATCCATTTTAAGTCCCTCTTGTATAATGAAGAATAAACATTTAAATAAACTGCCTTCACTTCCCCTGCTCTATTCCTTTTATTATGTCTAATAGACACCTGTTCCTCAGTTCTCTCTGCCTTCATATGCTTGGTTATGTACTTCTGCTAATGTCTTCACAGACCAAGACTATTCATGGGTCTGCTCAGGATTTTGCAATCTAACAAAATTTTTAAAGCTGTAGTCAAGTCAAAGAATGAGGAACTTTTAGCAAAACCCAATTTGTTCAGTGATTTTTTACTGAGTAAAAGTCTCAGGAGATTTCTGTGTAAACCAAATGGAAGACAGTCTTTTTGGGAAGCAAAGGATTATACTTCTTTTGAAATATCCAGTATCTATCTGATCTTAAGCTCACCTGTTTTTTTTTTCCATTTTAATTAAACATTTTATTTTGAGATAATCATAATTCACATGCTATTGTAAGAATAATATATGAACAATCTCATGTACTTCTTACCCAATTTTCCCCAATGGAAATATCTTGCAAAACTATAGAACATCACATCTACAATACTGGTATCAATACAGTCAAGATACAGCACATTCATCAGAAGGATCCCTCTGTTGCCCTTTTATAGCCACACTTCTTTCCCTCCCAACCCCACCCTTGACAACCACTAATCATTTCTCCATTTCTACACTTTTGTCATTCCAAGAATAACTAGTTTCTTTTGATGACATAAATGTTCATCAAGGTGACAACATGACATTTACCACCATCCTCCCCCAACTTTGATTCCTTATCTGCCCTTTTCTAACCTACTCTGTGCCTGAGAAGGCTGACCTTTGAAGACTATATCAGACTCTCTTGTTCTGTGGCTTCCAGTTGGAGTCAGACATGGTGGAAGATGGAAGGAGTGGGAGAAGAGAGATGTAAGAATATTCATTCCCTTGTGCATTCACCCTCCCCCCATGCCTTGTGGTGGGGTAATGGTGGAGGAGAAGGGAAGGAGGAGGAGGGGAAGAAGAAGAAGAAGGAGGGAGAGGAAAAGGAGAAGAAGCACTACCACCACCACCAGAGAGGAAAGTTCCCAGATGAGGAAATGGACAAAGACTTTGGCTAGTTTATTTGCCTGCCTTCAAGGGGTGAAGTTATCTTGGATAGTGAATTAATCAAATGACTGCGATGGACTGAAGATTAGAATTTGAGATTGAATTCCTTGATCTGGCACAGTTCTTTGATCTAAAAAAAAATTCTTGATCTAGGTAAGGGTAAGGTTTAATTAGATTCAAAGCAAAATGGAGAATCATGGGATTTCTTTTAAAGTTTGTGGACCACAGTTCATACTCCCTACCATTAATGGTTTGGTGCTCCCAGTCTTACTGCTGGGTTACTCAAACCCAGAATCTGCTAGTTTGCAGTTTAAAAGGCTTATGTTCTGCCTTCCATGAATAAATTGTCATTGTCATGTCATGTCTATTTATGGATTATAGTCAACGTTTAATAAACACTATGTATTAGGCATGGGCTGAGCATTTTATATTCATTATTTTATTTATCTTAGCCAACAACCTTGTGAGGTAGATGTTTTCCTAATTTGACAGGTAGGAAACCTTAAGTTCAGAGATCCTAAATAATTTGCCCAAGGACACACAACTCATAAGTGGAGGATATGGAATTCAAGTCTATCTTTTAATAATTGTGCCATATTGCCTCTCAATGAGGTATATTGTTTTCCACCTGGAAATGGAAAGACGGGGCTGCGCCTTCCAATGATCTTGATTGCTCTTCCCTTCCTTCTTTCCCTGGATAGCTCTTACACATTCTCAATTTCTGATTAAGAGTCATATCTTCAGGGAGCTATCCCCATCTTCCTGCCCAGGTATAGCCCTCATGAACACTATCATAGCAATGTGGATTTCTCACTGTAACAGTTGTCACCTTTGAAATTTATATTTGTTTGTGTGATTTTTTTTTTGATCAATGTCTATATTCTCTCCTCTAGACTGTAAGCTGCATGAAAGAGGCCATTTTGCTCCATTACATCTTTAGCACTTATAGCACAATGGCTGACATATGGTGAGTGATCAATAAATGTTAGTTGATTGAATGAATCCTTTTATCTTCATTTCATAGAATTATAGATCCTCAGAGTCAGAAGTCATCCCAGCTGCTAACTATCCCACTCATCCATCAGAAGTCCTGTGGCATTATTGTAATCAAGTGGTCAACCAACTGTTCTTGAACCATCTTTGGACCACTCTGACTACTAGAGCCAGCCATTGTTCAGGAGAGCATACTAATGAGTTCCAGCTCTATCCACCTCCTTCCCCTCCACCCTGCCCCCCAAAAAGAAACCTTCACCCAAGTCTTCTCTTCTTCAGGCTGCATGTATACAGGACCTTAGACTATTCTCATATAATCATCTTGTCCACATTCTTCTGAATGTGTTTCTCATGCTCAGTATTCAGGACAGAGATCTGAACTTTAGATATGTTCTGACCAGATTTAAACTAAGATTATGCTAATTGAATCTCATCTCTGACTGATATAGACTGCGAAGGAAACCTCAATTCCATTTAAAATATGTGTAATGGAGGTAATTATTTAATCACTATCTAGTGTTTCCCAAGTACCTGTGCTGGGCCTCTCTCTTCCATGCCACTCTATTCCCCTTGCCTCACTAGAAGCCAAGGATTCTCTCATGCACCTATTTAAAGGATGTGTAGGAGGCTCATGGATATCTTGAACAATCAAAAAATGGGACTTATTTACATCGGACAGTGTAGATGGAATTCAGAAAAGTCATGGGGTGCAAGTGAATGTTAGGCTGGACAAACCACAGGTGGCATGAAGACACCTGTTGATAGAGGGAACAGCAAAGTATCTCTTCTGTCTATGCCTCATGCAACGGTCTTTAAAGTGATGATTAGTGATCTCAGCTTCCTCCTGATACTGGACTCCAACAATGGTGGGCAGTCTTCTGATGGCGACCATCCTCAGATCCATCAAGCCTCTTCCTGTTGTACTTCACGGGTACCCCAGGTCAGGTCATGTTCTCTTTTGTTTCCTGACCTTAAGAGCTGTCCTATCTCTATATCTGTTGGTCATCCTTAGGACCTCCTTGGGAGGGGTGGGGGCTGGTGGCTTGGCCCTTCAGCTAATCTCTTTCTATTTTGATGTCATGATCTCTGGGCTCCCTCAAGATAGTCCTTTGATTTTCAAGTCTGCCTCAGAGTTGCAAAGCTGAACATGTACCATTCTTCTCTTTTATTCTCAATCTAATCATTCTACTTTCTTTGAGACACTGTGGTCACATAAAAGGAAGCTGAGAAAAGAAAAGCAATAAATTAATTTTTAAAGATGTTATCTTGCTACAATTGTATTGCTACTAAGCCCTATCTGCACTTGTGCCATTGATTCTTTTGGCTTTGAGACTAGGATCCAAATACTTTTAAATGGAGGTCCTCTTGGTGTTGAAGAAACAGATTATTTTCTGTAAAAGAAATCCTATTTTAATTTCCAGTAGAATTGCCTAATACAAAAAAAATACAGTCTTTCACTTAAAAATGTTCTTTCATTCAAGAAATATTTATTAAGTTACTACTGGGTGCCAGGAAGTTTGCTTTTTCCATTTCTGTTATTTAAAGAAAGAGGGGTACCTGGGAATCATAGGAATCAATATACTGGTTGGTCATAAATAAGACAGTGTCTGTTCTAGTGAACTAACATTCTAGTGGGGTTTTATGGATATGGATATATTCATTTATTTAGTTGTTCATTCGACATGTTTTCTGAGCCCCAGCTCAACATGTGGCACTAAATACAGGAAAGACATGTCACCTGCACTCACCTGCAGTAGACGGTTAAACAGATAACACAATAATTACTTTAAAGTATATTTAAGGTTATTTAATGTAGACAAAGAAGGTCTTGACAGGGCATGATGGAGGACTTTCCAGAGGAGGGGAAACTTGGGCTTTACTTTCACAGATGAGTGGGAACTTAAGAAAGTAAGGAAATGTGGAAGGGACACTCTAGAACATGCAAAACACAGAGGCAAGAGAAGCAAGACTATGTTTGGAGAGTGACACAGTACCCGGTCAAGTAGGTCAAATATATTTTGACTATATTTTGTCCAAATATAGTTTAACACACAAGAAAAAACTCAAGTTCTCTGAATTCCTGTGTTCCTTCTTTCTTGAGAGTAAAAGCTTGACTGTGCAAGTGGAAACCATTCAAATACTTGCTGGTATGGATGACCTACATTATGCTGAGAGACACTGGTGCCTCAGAAGTGTTTCAGGGCACTGGAAAGTAGAGAGGTGGCGGTTGGCTCCAGTATTGCCTGGGTGTCCAATTTCTGTAAAATATGGTGGTAGGCCTTGCTGTGGGATCTCTACGTCAATCCTCAGGGTTTTTGTGGCACATTTTACCCATATCTCTATGGTGGGTCAGCTACAAATCTTGGGCAGAATTCATCCTAAGCTACTCGCAAACATCACTTACTGTCAAGCTTTAATTCAACTTTTCCTCTACCATGTGTTCTTAGGTTAATAAGGGAGAAATGATTTTGGAAAGAGAACATTTACAGAAGAAAATTTGAAAACACTTTCCTTTAGGGGCACCTGGGTGGCTCAGTCGTTAAGCGTCTGCCTTTGGCTCAGGTCATGATCCCAGAGTCCTGGGATTGAGCCCTGCATCAGGCTCCCTGCTCCACAGGAAGCCTGCTTCTCCCTCTCCCACTCCTCCTGCTTGTGTGCCCTCTCTCGCTGTGTCTCTCTCTGTCAAATAAATAAAATCTTTAAAAAAAAAAAAAGAAAGAAAGAAGAGAACACTTTCCTTTAATGTAAATGGTTAATAGAATAAGGTTTTTCATTCACCCTGGAACTCTACTTGATACTGCAGCTCAAGTTCTTCATTCACTTGATTCTTTTTGGCTGATCCTCTTTTGCTGCTCCAGGCCAAGCAGAAAGGTACTACACTGGATTCTGATCACTGACTGAATTAAGATCAGAGTTATAAATTCAGCTCAAGGTCCCAAATAATAGCCTCTTCCTTTATGCTTCAGTACTCAGAGAATGGCAAACAGAGAAAGAATAAATGCATATACTCTGTCAATTATACTGACCATTGTTTAAGGAAGAATTGTCATTTTTATAAATAGAAATGCAAGAAAAATTAAATCATTGACTGCTTTTAACTGATTAGTCTACTTGTTTCAAAAGGTCATCACAAACTCTTGCTACACTTTGGTTTTGAAAATAATCCTTTTAATGAAAATATGAAATATATATGGAAAATGCATTTTTAAAGTTTTGAAATGTGTAAACCATGTATAATAAAGTTTGTATAGTTGAACCTTAGAAAATTAAGTGCAAGAATGCAATTGCACTTTCAGCTTCAAATGCTGTACTCATTCTGAAATTTTCAATCAGAAACTAACATCAGGTTCTAAATTCACCTGCTAGGAGGAATCCAGGCAATTTATTTTCAGAGTGCATTTTTTCCTTCCAGAATTCAGTTTAGCTTCTTGCTTTTGGTGGGTGACTTTTTCAGATGTAGAGAGCTCTGTACCAAACATTTGAAGTTAGGGCATGACTGTATGGGTAATAACTTTACAAATGTCCTCTGCTTAACAGCAAATATTGCTTTCTTTACCCAGGTACAATGCTTATAGGTTATCTGCTGAAAAGATCTCAAAGCATTATAAATGTGTAGGTTTAACTAATGATGTACTATACAGTGGCTAACTGACCATAATAAAAAAATAAAAAATAAAATATCTCAATTAAATGTTAAAATGCCATGTGAGCCAAATGTCTGTAGGCTACCTGTGGTCAACCTCTAGTATAAAACTGTGTTAATTCTTGCTTTGTTTGTTTATTAAACAGGCTAGGATTCCCTTTACCATGGACCATATCTCACCCATTTTGGTTTCCCCAAAAGTCTAGAACAGTGCCCGGCACATAGTAGAGGTCCAAATATTTGTTATTAAACCGAACTGAGCTCTGGATAAATGAGGGCCAGAGTAGGGTACTTTTTCACAGCTGGACAAACTTATTAAATCTAGACACTTTAAAAGTTAAACATTCAGGGGTGCCTGGGTGGCTCAGTCGTTAAGCATCTGCCTTCAGCTTAGGTCATGATCCCAGGGTCCTGGGATTGAGCCCCACATCAGGCTCCCTGATCAGCAGGAAGCCTGCTTCTCCCTCTCCCACTCCCCCTGCTTGTGTTCCCTCTCTCGCTGTCTCTCTCTCTGTCAAATAAATAAATAAAATCTTAAAAAAAAAAGTTAAACATTCATTATAAACCATGTCCATTCCACACAGAATTTTCCTTTTAGCTATTTGCAGACTTTAAAGCTTACTTCTTTCTTTGTATTTTGTCAAGAGAAGATTAGGTTTGGCTTTATGTGCTTTTGTGAAAAAAGAGATGGACAGAGTGTCTAAAATAACTTATAGAAGATAGTGATAGGACCAGGTATTATAAGTAAAATCCCTTTATTATTTTGACTATTAATTTCTTGAGATATTAGAAATATTATGACTGAATTAAAAAGTATTTTAGTTTAGTCAGAATTTACTCATAAAGTGAGAACTGAGGAAAGCTCCTCTAGTGCCTCTGAAAACTGGGGTGATGAACCCATGATTCAGGAACACTGACCGGTCATACTATAATGACCACTGGGGATTTCAGCTTAGCTAGGGAAATTTTTTTTCTTTTTTAAAGATTTTATTTGTTTGTTTATTTATTTATTTATTTATTTATTTATTTATAGAGATGGGGAGAGAGAGAGAGAGAGTAGAGGGAGAGGGATAGAGAGAATCCCAAGCAGTTTCCATGCACAGCACGGGGCCCAATATGAGGCTCAACCTGATGACCCTGGGATCATGACCTGAGCGGCAATCAAGAGTTGGACGCTTAACCAAATGAGCCACCCAGATGCCCCAAAGATTTTATTTTTTTAAAGTAATCTCTACACCCAACGTGGGGCTCGAACTTACAACCACGAGATCAAGAGTCACATGCTCTACCAACTGAGTCAGCTAGGAACCCCTAGGGAAATAATTTTTATAATTTGCTTTTTATTACTACAAGTAGGTAAACTCTTTCAAGCCCATATATTATTCAAAGTCAACATTGATTTATTTCCCAATTAAGACAGGAAATTAGTCGGGATTTTTGCAATGGCCCCAATGTTTACCCCAAGGCACCTCAAGGTGTGGATTTGGATTGGAGTAGGACTATTATTGTCATCAGCCACATCTTACAGATGAGGAAGTTTAGGTTGAGACATGATAAGCTTCAGAACTAGTAACCACCACACCATTCTGACTTTCATACTGCTTGAAGTCTTTCTAATCTCCCCATTACCCTTTTTCCTATGCTACCATATGTAAACAGTTTACATAAGGAAATAGACTAGAAGGCAAAGAAGATCAATGAGGATTAAAACGACCACTACAAAGCCCTGAGAATACAAGACAAATTACAATAAAAATGGACAAATCCACAATCATAATCACCAATTTTTAAATATATATATATGAAAATGGTGACACTATGTTAATTATACTTGAATTTAAAAAATAAATTAAAAAAATGACAGATCACATAGAAAATATCTAGAACCCTGCATGTAGAAAATATGCCTCTTTTTAAATATTTACCATATATTAGATTACATAGGAAAATAGAAGTTTATTTATTTATTTATTTTTAAAGATTTTATTTATTTATTTGACAGAGAGAGAGAGAGAGAGACACAGTGAGAGAGGAAACACAAGCAGGGGGAGTGGGAGAAGGAGAAGCAGGCTTCTCGCTGAACAGGGAGCCTGATACGGGGCTTGATCCCAGGACTCTGGGATCATGACCTGAGTCGAAGGCAGATGCTTAAGGACTGAACCACCCAGGTGCCCCTAGAAGTTTAAATATAAATTCTTATAGAATGGAGATCTCACAGACCATTTTCTCTAGTGATAGAACAATTAAATATCAAATTATCAGTTAAAAATACCATTCATATGAACATTTAAAATCACACCCCAAACACTCACGGTTCAGAGAATACATGGCTGGTAGTGGGGAAGGCTGCATGCGTGTAGGGCCAGGAGGGATATGGGAACTCCACCCTCCACTCAGTTTTGCTATGTACCTACAACTGCTTTAAAAAGTTATGTTTGTTCATGTTTTTTTAAAAAGGATATACACATATACTCTCACAATGAAAATGACAAAAATTTTATAGTTTAGTGACGATGAAAGTTTATCTAAAATTAAAAAGGGGGAAAATCTACAATTTCTTCTCTAGATAGCCGTAACCACTCAAGAAAGTCTGTTTATATTGTAGAGGGATATATCAAATGTTTACTCTGCCAGGTCTTGTGCTTAACATTACTATATTTAATTCTTACAGATCTCCATGAGATACCTCTATTTCTATGAGATAGGAACTCTAATCATCCTCATTTTAAATGAGGAAATTGAGTCTCAGAGAGATTAATTTACTCAAGGTTTAACAGCAGAAAGTAGCCTTACACTAAAATCTAGGTTTTCTGATTATCATACCATATTATACCATAAGTGAGAAAAAAAGCAGGGTTTTTTTCTCACTTTTAATTTACTCTTCTGTCTCAATACTGTATCTTTTTCAATGGATGCCTAGTATTTCCACAATTACAAACAATAGAGCAATGGACACCCACAAGCATACACCTCTCTTGTTCAATTATTTACTTGAAATGACCAGATGTTGTATTATTACATCAATGACTTCTTTTAAAATCAGTATCTATAAAGTATATTTTATTCTATAATCCATTTCCCCTGGGGTGCCTGGGTGGCTCAGTCCTTAAACATCTGCCTTCAGCTTATGTCATGATCCCAGGGTCTTTGGATCAAGCCCCGCATTGGGCTCCCTGCTCAGAGGGGAGCCTGCTTCTCCCTGTCCCACTCCCCCTGCTTGTGTTCCCTCTCTCGCTATGTTTCTCTCTGTCAAGTAAATAAGTAAAATCTTAAAATATATATATATAATCCATTTCTCCTTATTTCATGCCTTTAATTTGTTGGAGAAACTGAATCATTTGTGGTTGAAGAAATAGGATCACTTGTCCTATAAAATATTCTATATTCAGGATTTGACTGATTACTTTCTTGTGATATCATTTTTTTCTCTAATCCCCTCTATTTTCTATTTATTAATTAATATAGTGTTTTGATTAGATTCACATTCATTTTTTTAAGAGAGAATACTTTGTAAGAGCCAATTGCATCTTCCTGATGAATGCAACCCACTTTCTTCTGATGTTTCAATATCATCTTTTGTTAAGATTGAAAACTTTCTGAAGAGTGGGCGTGGTTACCTCTGAGGTCTTTACCATGTGAAATGAGATGGCCTGGCATTACAGAATACCGGACCAACAGTACGTGTTTTATTTACTAGCTGTACAGAGCAGGCACATGAGATCTCTGCCTAGTACACTTTATCCACCTCTCCTTTCCTTCTTTGACCAATTTGGAAAGGCTCTCTAGTGTGCCTTTCACGAACCATTGAGAGAAGCTGCAGCACAAACTACTTGCCACCAGTTTCCGGGGATCCATTTCCATTATTTTATAGATATTTTCACTCTAGTTCTTTCTGTCACCACTAGATACTCTTTGAAGGAGAATTTCCACATAATCCTGTCATATCTGGCCTTAATGAAGAAGACCTGGAGAGAATTCTGCTAAGATCCTACTGGCTATCATTGTCACTGTTCATCTTCCGGCGTC
Source organism: Leptonychotes weddellii (assembly GCF_054177405.1). Classification (NCBI taxonomy): domain Eukaryota; kingdom Metazoa; phylum Chordata; class Mammalia; order Carnivora; family Phocidae; genus Leptonychotes; species Leptonychotes weddellii. The sequence continues at coordinate 98,911,973 of NC_138369.1, read as the reverse complement.
CAATCTTGTCTCTCCCCTTGGATGTGATACTTCATGCAGTCTTACCATCACAATGTGAGCAGCACTCCAGCACAACTTTGGTTCTGCCTTCCTCGTTTACCTCTCAAGTCTGAATTTTTGTGATTAAACGCCCTGATGGCTCCATTAAACCCTCCTCAATTAGTGCTACCTGCTTCTTTGGGGTTGATGCCAACCCTCAGAGTGGAACCTAGCCAGAAATCCAGACATAACAGAGTGGTTAAGAGCACAGCCTCTGGAGGTAGGCAAACCTGGGGTTGAAATCAAGGTAGAGCACTTTTTGGCTGTCAAGTTTCATCTTCTATCAAATGGAGATGTTAATATTTGCTATATAGGGTTATGTTGTGAAGATCAAATGAAATAACAGGAAATGCCTAGGCTTATGCCTGCCCCATAGTAAACACCCAAAGATTGGAAGCATTGTTTTTAGTGTTATCATATTCCCATATTCATGCTAGGTTTCTAGCCCTTTAGTTCCACGGGGCATGGAGACATAGTTAGGATGTCAAAAATTAGTATTTAATAGAGAACAGATACAATAAAATAATGAAACAAAGTCAAGTTTAATAAAATCTACATAGTTTAAAGTAATATAGTGTTCCTGAGGATAGAATAATAAAATTATACAGCTTGGGGGCGCCTGGGTGGCTCAGTCGTTAAGCGTCTGCCTTCGGCTCAGGTCATGATCCCAGAGTCCTGGGATCAAGCCCCGCGTCAGGCTCTCTGCTCGGCGGGAAGCCTGCTTCTCCCTCTCCCACTCTCCCTGCTTGTGTTCCCTCTCTCGCTGTGTCTCTCTCTGTCAAATAAATAAAATCTTTAAAAAAATAAAATAAAATTATACAGCTGGAGGTCTTAGAGGTAACCAAATCCAATCCCTCACTCTACAGATGAGACAACTGAGGCCCAGAGAGATGGAATGATCTTATTTAAGTTCCTCTACCTACTGAGCAGGTACACATTTTAATGTGAACCCATGTCTGACTTTGGCCAGCTTGTTTTCCTCCTCAATTCACTCACTTGATAATGACTCACTTCATTATCTTCTGGCTTTGTACTAACTACTGAGATGATGCAAAAATTGGGGGAAAAAAATCTCTGAGGTGTATTTCCTATGTTTTCCAATGAAATGAAAGAATCAAGCGGAAAAAAGAGATACACGTAAAGAGTAGTAGGGGCATATTCTTTGAGTAGTTGAGCTGATATCCATTACCACTCCTGGCAGGCACTGTTTGGTTCTGGAGAATGTATTCCTACATTTAAATGTTATGTTCAATAAAAGAACAGAAAGATTCAAAGACTTCCCTTTGAAAATAATTACAAAATTACCATGATAATACACGAGAGGAGTTTTGTTGTACCCCCACATTTAAGCTCTGTGAGAGGAACAAGTGGAAAATGGAAAGCAAGCCACCATGACAGCCCATTGCTGAAAGCAGGATCCCCTGGTGCCAAATGTTCAGTTTAAAGGTTGCTCGTTTTTTGTTTCTCTTTAACTATCCCTTTAATCTCTTTGTCTCTTGCTAATTATTATGCATAGACAAATATGATTATCAAATTTTAATTGCACTGTCACAGACACCGTACAAATGATGATAATAAAATAGCATTTGCAATCTGCTTTGGTAATTTTTGGACTGTAACTGTGCCTTAATTTGTACAAATGCAATGCATTTCATTTGTCTTCAAAGTAGTTATTATTCTACCCAACTTTTTTTTTTTTTAAGATTTTATTTATTTATTTGACAGAGAGAGACACAGCAAGAGAGGGAACACAAGCAAGGGGAGTGGGAGAGGGAGAAGCAGACCTTCCGCAGAGCAGGGACCCTGATGCGGGGCTCGATCCCAGGACCCTGGGACCATGACCTGAGCCAAAGGCGGATGCTTAACGACTGCGCCACCCAGACGCCCTATCCAACTTTTTTTTTTTAGATTTTCCATTCCAATAATGCTTTTCTAAAAACTTGGTTGATGCATACCAATACCATAACAATTTTTATCTTTAATATTTTATATTTAGGCAGTTTTTCAAAGTAGGCTGGATTGTATTTCACACTGTTCATTTATTTGTCCAACAAAATTATCGAAGTACCTACTCTGCTCCAGACATAGTTAATATTAGACCCTGCAGATACAGAGGTAAATAATGTATGACTCTTGCCTTGTTAGACCTACTACCATCTATGGGATCATATCCATCCTCTTGGCCTTAATTATAATCTATATATGTGCTAATGACTTTCAAATCTCCGTTTCCAGACTTGTCTCCATCTTTTTCTCTGATCCCTAGATCCATGTGTATGCAAATACCTCCTGGACAACTCTACTTGTTTATTTTAAAGATACCTCAAAATCAACAAGCTTGAAACTGAGTTTATCTTCTTTCTCTTAAAGCTGTCTTTCCAGGGTTGCTCAGTCGTTAAGCGTCTGTCTTTGGCTCAGGTCATGATCCCAGGGTCCTCGGATCGAGCCCCGCATTGGGCTCCCTGCTCTGTGGGAAGCCTGCTTCTCTCTCCCACTCCCCCTGCTTGTGTTCCCTCTCTCGCTGTGTCTCTCTCTGTCAAATAAATAAATAAAATCTGTAAAAAAAAAAAAAACCAAAAACTGTCTCTCCGTCCAAACACTCCCAATTACAGGCATGGCACCCATAATCATCTAAATCCAGAAATCTGGGATTATCCTTGACTCCCTCTTCCTTGTGTCTTTTTTCTAATACGCCAATGCATTCTACCAGCTGTACCTCCTAAGCAGCTTTAAAATTTGTCCACATTTCTTCATTCCTACTGGTACTATCTAGTCCACTATCATCTCTCGCCTGGATTCAACAGTGTCCTAATTAGTGCCCCTGTATCTAGCTTCTCCCTGCCCCCCAAACACTCCATTTTCACAGGCAGCCACAGTAATTCTTTTTTTTTTTAAAGCTCTAATTGGCTCTAAGAAATGATGCACAAATCAGACAGCATCCCAACTAGCAGGTAGAAGGGAGCTTCCCACAGTGATCATTCTAAAAGGCAAGTCTGATCATGTCATTCCCTTCTTATCATCTTTTAATCACCTTCCTATTATTGGGGGATAAAAATCCAAATTCCTTAAATAAAGTTTCCTGAGCCCTCCACCAGCCAGAGCCTCCATCACCTCTTCATCTTGGTGTCTTGCCAGCCCCTTGCCTGTCTCCATTTGTAACGAACTTCTTTTAGTTACCTGAAAAGAGGCCCCATGCATGTGCTCTCTCACTTCTAGGCCTGCAATGGGCCTTCCTTTTCCCAGAACATGCTTCAGCCTCCACTAAAGGATAGCTCTCTGGGGAAGCCTTTCCTGACTAGGTAGTGTTAAGAACCCCCATTACCCACAGAACCTTCTACTTTCCCTCCGCTGATACTCACTTTATTGCTGTTCCTCAATTGTCTTTCTTCCTTGGTAGACAGTAAGACTGGAGAGTAGAAAACTTGTCTAAGTTTTCTACTATTGTATGACATAGTAAATAAAAGTTGAATAAATGAATGAGACTTAGAAAATAAATATGTTATCTATGATAGGTGCTCTAATAGAGGTAACCACAGAATGCTATAGAAACTGAGGGACATCTAAATTGGAGCTGGGCTCAAGGAACACATATCCTGCTCTTTGTACAGTGCACAACACATGGTAAATTGAGTTTGAAGTGCCAATAAGATTAATATGATTTAATGTGACTCTTCATGGTGAAGGGTAGCAAAATATGCCACCCCAAAATGTGCCTTGTAGGCATTAGGATTATTTTGAGAAACAGCAGACACAGGAGATGCTTTGAAAATAGTAAAAGTTGCCCTTACGTAAGGAAAAAAAAATATATCTTCCTCCTTTTTTTGTCTCTCTCTCTGTCTCTCTCAGAGAAGGATAACTTTAAATCACTAGAAACTCTCATCAATGGAGATTTAAGAGAACTGAAATCTGCATAGCAAACTCCACTTTTCATGCTCACCTCTCCATAACTAGCCTCTCCACACACTTTTTCTTTTCCTTTTCTTTTCTTTTTTAAGCTCAAGATGGTATTTAAGCTCCCTCTGTGAGAGTCACTCATTTTTCCCTTAGTATCTCCCATGTATACATGAGGTTTACATCTTAATCAACTTTGTTTGTTTTTCTCTTGTTAATCTGTCTTTTGTTACAGGGGCCTGTATAGAAGAAGTTAGAAAGATGGAAGTGAAGTTATTTTTTCCTCCCCTACAACAGGATGAAGGGTATCCCAGGTAGAGGCAACAGTCAGCACTTGTGAAATAGTGGAGGGGTGAATCAGAAGCAGAAGTTATAGGAGCTACACACGGTCCTATATGAGTGGAATAAAGAGAGCATGGGTGGATGGTAGGTTGCTGGAAAAGGAAGCTGTGAATGTAGGCAGGACCTAATAATGAACCATGTGTCCTAAGCCGAGGAGTTTGAATGTTATTCTGAAAGTTATGGGGATTCAGGCCAGGAAGTGACATATATTTTGGGAAAAAATACCATGGCTGCATTTAGAGGGATGAATTTGATGGGTGAAAGTGGTGATGGGTGGTGGTAGATTTGACTAATTATTTGGGGGGAGGGAGAGGGTAATAATTCAGGCCCAAAGTGTTAAGAACCTAAATGATGCACTGGCAGTGAAGATAAACCCATAGGGCTTGGTGATGGAGAGAATAAGGAAGAGTTAGTGAGATTCTGTTTCAGGTGAATGTATGAATAGTGGTCTCCTCACTGAAAGTTCAGTCTGGTTGGGGAGTGGGGGCGGATAAAGAAGTAAGGTGTTGTATGGAACATAGAGACATTTACCAAGAGAAGCAATAGGACAAAAGTGGCTAGATCCTCATACCATTACCACAAAGCTTATTTAACCAGAATGTAGCCAAGGAGGCTCAAATCTGAATCCCTGATTCCTCCAATGCCATCAGGCCCTGAACTGTTCAGAGACAAAAGCCCCATGGTGCCTTGGGTCTCCCTGTCTCTTGAACACTTCAAAACTCCAGTGAGAAGAAGGATAAAGGTAGAAGAAAAATGAAACTAGGTATGAGATAGAGCAGCTGGGCAATTCTAGGAATGGGAAGCTGGAAGCTAGATTGAGGTGAAAGTGGGGATCAAGTGGAAATTTCTTTGGTAATGGGAAGGAACTAGGAAAACAGGGAGGAACGAGGACTCTGGAACAAGGGTCAGTTGTAGGACAAGACCTTGGAATGTGAGATGAAAGCCTATGATGAAAGAAGAAAACATGGTAGTGGCCATTTTGAGGCCAGTATAAGGGTTTGGTAGCTGAGGATGGCCTAAGAGTGGGAACATTTCTCTAATACTGTTCACCATGCAATGGGTCCTTATTAGACCCCATTCAAGGTGTTCAGTTACAGGGTCAGCATAGGGCCTCCAGTGCCCAGCACAGCCCCTTCCAGAGAGCAGGAACTCTATAAATATTTGTTGGA
>NC_138369.1:98790051-98906032 GCF_054177405.1 Leptonychotes weddellii | reverse complement strand
ATTCATCAGTCTTATATAATACCCAGTGCTCATTACATTACATGCCCTCCTTAATGTCCATCACCCAGTCACTCCATCCCTTCATCCCCCTCCCCTCCAGCAACCCTCAGTTTATTTCCTATGATTAAGGGTCTCTTATGATTTGTCTCCCTCTCTGGTTTTGTCATGTTTCATTTTTTCCTCTCCTCCCCTATGATCCTCTGTTTTGTTTATTAATTCCACATATCAGTGAGATCATATAATTGTCTTTCTCTGATTGACTTATTTCACTTAGCATAATACACTCTAGTTGCATCCATGTCATTGCAAATGGCAAGATTTCATATATATTTGATGGAGGAGTAATAGTCCATTGTGTGTGTGTGTGTGTGTGTGTGTGTGTGTATGTGTATACCACAACTTCTTTATCCATTCATCTGTTGATGGACATCTGGGCTCTTGCCATAGTTTGGCTATTATGGACATTGCTGCTATAAACATTGGGGTGCAGGTGCCCCTTTGGATCACTACATTTATATCTTTGGGGTAAATACTCAGTGATGCAATTACTGGGATGTAGGGTAGCTTTATTTTCAACTTTTTGAGGAAAATTCATACTGTTTTCCAGAGTCTAGGACAGTTTTTTAGAAAAGATTTATTCTACCCGCACTGGGGTCTTGTCCTTAAATGATATTATGAGGAAGCACATGGAACTCTGATTGGAATGGAGATGGAAAGCCCTTGAGCCCATCTGTCACCTTCCCTCCCCTAGTGGTAGCCCCTATGGTCCTCTTAGGAACCTCCAGGTCGTCACTGAGCACCATCTGAAGGCATCTTATGTCGGCCCAAGTGAACAAGTGCATATGGGATGAGTTGGGGACAAGGCCAGCAAGAAGCATTGGGAAAACAGAAGGAAGGCCTTTCACCACTAAAGGTCAGGTCTAGTCATAATGAGGTGATCTAAAGGAACCAGGCTAGGTCCTCACTGAAGGATAATATGATAAATCTAGAACCTCAAGGAGGACTATTTCAAAAATGATGGAAGGAAAACACAAGGTCAGGATAGCAAGTAAGAGACAGTTGCAATGACCCAAGCGTGAGTGAGTGTCTGAACTTCAATTTTCATGTGAATTATCCAGGTAACTTATTTAAAATGCAGATTCCTAAATCTCACTTCCAGAAATTTTGAATCAATAGGTGTGATATGGAGCTCGGGAATCTGAGGGTTTTTTTATCCAGGCATAACAAACACACAATGTTACCTTAGTTTCACGTGTACAACCTGAATGTTGAATCACAACTGGTGATTTGACAAGTTTATACATTATGCTATGCCTATCACAAGTAGCTACCATCTGTCACCATATAATATTATACAATACCATTGACTATATTCTCTATGCTGTACTTTTCCTGCCCATGATTTATTCATTCCATAACTGGAAGCCTGTACCTCCTACTCCCTTTCATCCATTTTGCCCACCCCCCACCCACTTTCCTCTGGCAATTATCAGTTTGTTCTTTGTATTAGGATTCTGTTTCTGCTTTTTGTTTGTTTGTTTATTCTTTTGTTTTGTTTTTTAGATTCCACATATGAGTGAAATCATATGGTATTTGCCTTTCTCTGTCTGACTTATTTCACTTAGCATAATACCCTAAGGTCCATCCATCTTGTTTAATTGGTAAGATCTCATTTTTTATGGCTGAGTAATATTTCATTTTATCTATATATACCACATCTTCTTTATCCATTCATCCATCAGTGGACACTTAGGTTACTTACATATCTCGGCTATTGTAAATAATGCTGCAATAAACACAGTCATTGTAAACAATGCTGCTCTATGTTTATTTCTATGGTATAGAAATACCATATGGTATTTCTATTTTTAATTTTTTGAGGAACTTCCATACTGTTTTCCATAGTGGCTGCACGAATTTATATTTACAAAAAAGTATACAAGGGTTTTTTTTTCCCTCCACATCCTTGCTAATACTTGTTATTGGGAATCTGAATTTTAACAAGCATCTTTGATAATTCTGCTGCAAGATCAAACTTAGAGAAATATTATTATAACTGAATATTTCTCACGTCTACTTTCCTCGTCTTTGTCATTTTTTTTAATTTTTATTATTTATTTATTTATTTTTTAAAAGATTTTATTTATTTATTTGAGACAGAGAGAATGAGAGAGAGAGAGCTCATGAGAGGGGGGAGGATCAGAGGGAGAAGCAGGCTCCCTGCCAAGCAGGGAGCCCGATGCGGGACTCGATCCAGGGACTCCAGGATCATGACCTGAGCCGAAAGCAGTCGCTTAACCAACTGAGCCACCCAGGCGCCCCTCGTCTTTGTCATTTTATAGTTAAAAGTATATCAAGAATATGGAAGAAGGAACTACTTCAGTCAACACTATATTAAACTGAAGGCATCAGTGGAGTATACGAATAAAACAGTCGCTTGAATGTTAGTTGTGAAATTTGAGCCCAAAGGACATTTTATGGGGAGTGCATTCGTAGAAATTACCCCAGCTGCCAAGGTGCCCAGATCAAGTAGACACGCTCAGATACTATCCTTCGTCTGTTGTGCTTAGGTCACCAGATGGTGAATCCAGTCCAGTCATTTTTCTATGATAATATCCTTAGGGGAATGTCTAGAAGAAGTACATAGTTCCCCTCTAAAATCTAGATTGTCAAAGATTTAGCATCCTCTGTTATTAATGTATCACAAATTCATTTAGACTTTTCTTGATTTCCTTTTTTCTTTTTTAAATATTTATTTATTTGAGACACAGAGAGAGTGAGAGAATGTGTGCATGTAAGCAGGAGGAGGGGCAGAGAGAGGGAGAGAGTCTCAAGCAGACTCCCAGCTGAGTGTGGAGCCCTACATGGTGCTCGATGTGGGGCTTGATCTCACGACCCTGAGATCATGACCTGAGTCGAAACCAAGAGTTGGGACACTCATCCGACCAAGCCACCTAGATGCCCCTTGCTTTTCTGTAGTTCACTGAAATCACTGTAACCCACATATAAATGGGCATTAAATAATCAAGCACACAAGATGCACCAGCTGCTTTCTCATGTTACTTATCTGGAGCTGAGGTATTTCCTGGAGAGGCATTTCATGCTCAACTGGCTTTTCTGGCAGCAACTACTGAACCTTAGCATTTGTCTTCTTTAGACACTTGGTATTTACCTAACATGGGAAAGGAAAAGGGAAGGAGAGAAAACTATTTATTGAGGGCTTACTCTGTACTAATCCTTTTAAATATGTTATCTCATTGAGAAGTTGTATTATTTTTATTTTAAAGAGGAGGAAACAGCCTCAGAAAGGATAAGTACAGATTCAGAGAAGTGAGGTGAGTTGTTCAAAGTGTTTTACAGCAAGACAACAGAGGAAATTAAATAGGAAAGGAAAAAGAAAAGACTCATGGCCATGGACAATGTCCCTGGCTATTGAGAATAATGCGTATGCTCTGCTAGAGGGTTTAGGCTAGTGTGGAAGCTTCTCTGTGAGAGTTCCAACATCTCCTTCTTGGAAGTCCCGGGGTTGGGCTCCATGAGACACTCAGATGAGAATACCTCAGGCTACCCTCTGTCCTTCCCCTTATCTCCCCAGACATTCATGCAGACTGTAGGCACTGGGTTCAGCTTTACCTTTCCAGAATCTATCTAGTCCAGACCCTCACTTTATAGAAGGAGTGAACAGCAGGGCATAGGGAGTGGTGATTTGCCCAAAGTCATACAGAAAGACTAACAAAGTTGGGAGTAGAAACCAGACCTCCAGTCCCTGAGCACCTGCCCTGTTACTACCTCTAGTCCAAAACTAAAAAAATGTAGGCTTCCATTTGCTTCCTTGGGGATTCTAGCTATGAAATCAATGGGGGAGTTTAGAGATGCTTTTGGGCAGGAAAGGAAGATATGGAAAAAGTCCCTAGACTAGGACTCCTCTGGTTGGAGAGAACCATTAGAATAGTGTTTCTCCACCAGGTTCTAGGAAAGCAAATGCTCCCTCAGATTTTCACAATGTGCTCCAGGCAGAGTTCTAATCTCTGGTGATCAAAGTTTGGGAAAGCTGACTTAAAGTGCCTTTTCTGAAAGACCTCTCAGGGCCTTTAGGCTACTAGTATAAAGCTCAAACTCCAAGATGTGTTATATTAAATATAGAGCTTTCCACATACATTTGCAGACAGGATCCCCTTCTCACTGTCCCCCTACCCCCCCGGGACAGATAAACTATTAGTAGCTCATGGAAAGGTCTGTGGAACCTGGTTTGGGTAACACTAAGTTATGCCAAGTTAGGTAACTAAATTGGAAGATTTTTTTAAAGTCCAAATGATGACAAGTCCAATGAAAAGAAGAGAGAAGTAGCCCAGAAAGAAGGGAAACTCCCCCTGAACAGTAAATGTGGTATCTCAGCAAGTCAATGGAATATTCTTTAGGCATAAAAATACGATATTTTGAAAACACTAAGATAATGTGGGTAATGTTTATGGACTATCATTAAGCAGGAAAAAAACCCTAAAAATACAAAATTTTCTCTATGCTATGATTGAAACTATATGGAAAATTATATGTGTATGTGAGCAGGAACTAGAGGGAAATATGAAATAATGAAATCAAATCTTAATTAGGGCCATAGACTCACCAAAGGCTGTTAAAAAATTCTATTACTTGTGATGATATCAGTTTTACAATAAAAAGTAAAATAAAGAGATGGCCCCTTAGAATTTAATTTCTCCTTCTTTTTCATTAATGATTTTTTCCCCCTCTTCCTTTTCTGGGAACCCAAACCTTCTGCAAGATAACAGTAAGTTTAGAAAAATGATGCTATGCTTGCTTCCTCCACCAAAAAAAGAGAGCGAAAGGGGAAAAAAAAAGCAATTTCTCATTAAATTGTGCAAACTTCACTTGCTGCAGAGAGATTAATACCCATGTGCCTGGACCACGTGTGGTATATGATTAAAACTTGGCACCTACAGATTAGGAGACACTGGGGGATCAGTAGTCATTTCTTTTACATAGTACTTTTCCGCCTTCTTTCGGGTAAGTTAGAGCAGTGAATTACAGGGCCAAAATTCTGAAAGTTGATATTTGGAACATATGTAGCTTTATACTGGCTTTAGGATCTTTACTTATAACCATACAGAATAAAAATAAAATTTAAAATTATCTATTTTCAGACTGAGCATTCAGAAGAAATCCAGGAATACTATCTCTCCCAGGTTGTGCTGTTCCTGCTTTACTGTGTAAAATCGCCAAAGGTATTAATCATTGTAATACATAACTTTAATAATACGTGGTGAAGCAACGCATACATTATTTTAACATATTTATTCAAAAACATGTACTGTATGCCAACTACGTGCCAGGTGCTAGTGATACAGTGGTGAAAAATCCCTGTCCTCACGGGATTTATATTCTAGGGGCAAGGCATATAATAAAGTAGGCAGATAAGTGAAGCATATACGTGCTAAGGAGAAAAACAAAGCAAAGACAGGAGCTGGGCAATGTGGAAGGGAAGATCTCATGAGACAGAAGGCATTTGAGTAAAATATCTGAAAGAGGGGGGTTTGGGTATCTCTGGGGTGGAGCACTGCAGGCAAAGGAAGCAGCAGGTGCAAAGGCCCTGGAGTAAGAGCACCTGGTGTGCTGGAGAAGGAGAGCCGAGACTGGGGCCCGGTGGGCAGGTGGTGAGTGCAGTGCTGCTCTGAGGGAGAAGAGATGCATAAGAAAGTGCACATTTTCGCAAGTGGGTGAACAATGGTGAACTTTCCCTGAGCCCCATACTTCTGAAACCAGTGCTGGTTAAGAAGTCCTCCCCACCTCCTTTGTGCTCTGGGAAATGGCTTACTGCAAAGAACCACCCTTCTCCATATGACTTGGATATGGTGGATGGACGACCCCCTTGTCCTAGGACAAGGCCAGACACAGACCTTCCAATCCCCATTCTTTGTGTCGTAAGTGATTAGCTTCTGTACCCCCCAAACTAGCCAGACACAGAGGAAACATTCCTTATTCCTGACAGACTGAAACTCCCCTTATGACAGAAGCATCCCAGTTGGAAAGTTATGTTCCCTGTGATTTGTCTGCTCCTCTTTATACAAGTCTAAGGTGAAACTATGCTGCCAAGGGGCTCTGATTTTTGCATCTGGGGTGCTCTCCTGATAGCAATTGGGAGCATGAAATCAATTTCCTTCCTTTTGTCTTTGACAGGGTATTAGATACATTATAAACCCATTTGAGGAATTTTTCCCCCTTATAACATGTTTGCCAACAAGCCTTCTCTAAATTTAAAAGTAACTCTCTTGGGTTGAAATCACCTTCATGCAGGCTTCAGGAGTAGAGACAGTCATGATTCAAATTTAATTACTAAATTCTAAAGTCGTACTCTGAGAATTAAATTGGGAGTCAGAGGAAATAGTTCATCAATAGAATCCTTTGGGCAATGTTCACTATTGAGAAAGTGAATTTCTCCTTTTTTGCCAGCCAGTGTCATTGATCCAATAAATAACAAATTAACCTTAATTAGTTTATTTTCTCTTATTGGGATATTTATTATGTGAGGGTATTTTACTATTTTGGCCTTCATTATAAATAGATAAATTATAAAATTTAAAAAATGTTTTATCAATACCAATAAATTTTTGCTAACACAATTTTTTACCAAGAAAAAGGAAAGATCCTTACCTACTTTGTTTCTAAAATTTGTCTATCAACATCTGGCAGCTGAAATTATTTTGTTTAACTAGAATTTTTTGAAGTAGTCAATTGTACTTGATGTGGTAAGGAGACAATTAATCATTCACACCTTAGTATGAATTAATTGTTGTAGGCTACTTTGCTTTTAACTGGAGAAACTATATTCAGGGAAGAAAGGGGACTCTGAAACAGAGTCATGGGTGGAAGGGAGTGTAGGATGATTTATGGGAATGCCGGCTTGGGTGGGAATGCTGTTGTACAGCTGAGATGTTGGGTAGCTAAGAACAGCACAAAGCCACGGGTCCAAAAGAGGAGATGAGATGGACACGAAAGACCGACAAGATTTATTCATTTAATGTTCCTGACCCAATTCCTAGGGACCTTTGCACAGGTTTGTGAAATAACTAGAGTACTAAAAACACATCTGATAAAGGTCCCTCTTTCAAAGATGGATTTTGAGTAGCTAAAGATGTACACATTGAGAATTCTCTGTGTCAATATAACTGATGGACTGAGGTGTGATCAGGAAGCTGCTCACCAGGTAGCGCAGACCCAGGTGATGTTATAAAAAGAGGATGTCCACCAGACCAGGAGATCTGCTAAGCTCCAGTGGAGATTGCCCTGCCATTCCCACTCTCTACCACTGGTGGGCCCCAGGGCAGGAGTGCAGATGAAGGCTCACATACCATATGTTAAAATATTTAGAAGCTGTCAATTAGTCTGGTAAACTGTTAAATATAGATGTTATCTAACATATCTCCTAGCTTAACAAATATACCTTCAAAACTACCCGGAAGATTAGGCTCAAATTTAGGGTTCTATAGTGCAGGAAGAGCTGGCTTACTGGTGCTCAGCCTGCAGTCTGACTCCCTTCTCTTTCCACCCCTGCACCATGGGGCTTGTGGGTACGTGTGTGGACCTCTCCCCACCCCTTTGCTATATGTCCAAATCCCATGTCAACAGCCCCCGCCACCCCCCACTGCCCACCCCCTGGCAGCTGGCCACGCCTTGGGCCTCTCAGCATGTATGCTGCTGACACAGTCTGCTCTTGAGAAAAAGAATGAGGGGTAAGAGGGCTGTATAGGTCAGGGAGGTCAGGGATGTAGGTTTGGGATCATCTGAGCAGGGAATTCTAGGGTCCTGGATACTTGGATCATCACCTAGAAGGAAGGGCTTGGGTTCCAGGTAGACAGGACCCCTTGGTCTCTTGAACTCCTCATTATGGGAGTTGGGGATGGGGCTAGAAATATGGCTACAGGATGGCGAGAGAGGGATCCTCTAAAGCATGTGGCCCTTTAGGGACCTTTTAAAGACCTTCTTGCCAGGGTCTAAGGGCAGTGCTGTTGATAGGTATAATCCTATGGCAGTCATTGTCTTCTACTGTTGTGTAGTGTGTTTACTTCATACCTAGTAATTTTCAACGAATGGACTTCATTCCATAATGCGGATTGAGCTCTCAAGGAACCCTTATTATTGACTGTATAAAATCTTGAGTTAAAAGTTGTGGGGAAGCTGGGTGGCTGAACAATTGTAGAGCTTGGAGCACACAGCCTAGGTAGCAGCTATCCTGGACAGTGCTGCCCAGTCTACTCAGCCAGCGAGTCATACCTTCCCATAAGCCCTCCACTTCTCTACTCCTCACCTCTTGACATCTGCTTTTTGAGGGCCTTGCCCACAGCTAGAGATATTGCCAAGGTCTTTCTGTTCTACTCAGGAAACTCCATGTGTGAAAGGAATGCCTACTTGAAGATTGAGTTTCAAATATGATCTGTATTGTTTGTTTGTTTGTTTGGTTTAAGGGCTCCGAGAAAAAACTCTTTGTTGCCAATTCAGACCAACAAGATAATATTCTATGTCATGAAAAAAAGCTCCTTGCAATAAGGGCTCCCTAAAGCTTTCATTTTGACAGTGAAATAGACGATTCTGAAGTGCTCAATGAGTTTAATTTGCTAAATAGTAATTAGCTATGATTTAAATAGAAGATTATTTGAAGAACTGAATAAAATAACACTGTTTATCTTCAGCATAATAATCTGAGTAATTGACTGCTCTCGAACTTTGACGTAGATAGAGGGAGCTACCATCTGTTTCCTTAGGAAGACTATTTTTGAGAGGAAGAGTTGTAAAGAGTAAATCTTTCTAGAGCTTGGTGCCCTTCCACATCCACAGCAGCACTTGTAATTCCATATGTAAATATTAACACACACTTCTGAGCCCAGACCTGATTCCAAGTTTTCTGCCATGAACTAGAGTGGCCAGGCATGATTTCTCTTTGCATAAGTTTTGATATCTAAGGAGGAGGGATTTCTGTTCTCTCTAAGGTGTGCTAGGGAGGAGTTTTATGAAAGTAAAACGGGCACTAACTAATAAGTGAAGTTGTTTAGGGCGATCAGCCCTCCTGAACTGTCCTCATCAGAGCTGCCCCAACACATAGTGCGATCCAAACCCACGATGTCGACCAAGTCCATGCAGACCCACAGGCAGTTTCCTGGGCTTTTGCTGGCACAGTCCCCAAAGATCTCATAGTGATGCACATTGTGTCTCTCCTACTTAGGGTAACTGTTTTTAGAGTGTGAGGAACAAAGACCCATGATGTACCATACACATAAGCTAATGTACTCATCATCATAGTGGGGGTGGTGTCATCCTTTGATTCATACGAGTATTTCAGGGATGTCTGTGACTCTGCTTTTCCTGAACTTACAGGGACTATGTAATCTAATATATGCCATTCTCCCCTTCCCCATTATCATCAGCTATAACAAATGGGACTTTTCAGAGCATAGAGAAGCTGTGCCCTATAAGCTTAGCAGTTTTTGAGTCTTGGACAAGACATACACAAGCATGTCAAACTAACAAGTTCAACATTTCTGCCTCTGCACATCTAAAGACATACAAATCAGCTGCCTCTGTACTGTTTTCTCCATCTTGACTTCTGCCTTAAAGCCAGGCCCTCAAAGCACAGACCCTCCTAAAGTACAAACCCATGTCTGTGGCTGGGGCTCCATTTGGAGCCCATCTGGTCCATAGTGTCCTCCTCTTCCCTCCTGCTGCTGTTGGAACAAAGTCACTCCCACACTTGAGCTCTGCAGACCCTGTTACCACTGTGGGGCTCTTCATTGTCTCTTTCTGATCCCCTCCCCTACCTTGTGAGTTATCATTGGTAAGGAGACCTGGGCATGTCCCGGGGGGGGAGGGCGGGGGGGAGAACAGATGCCCCTGAGTCATATCCTAATTAGAACCTGCCAAGCCTATGAATTTTTTTTCCTAGGTTCTTATTTACTGGTCAGTGGTCTTGCTTAAATATGTATCATTCCTCCATCCTTATCTTGTTCTCAATTCAAATCTTTTTTTTTTTTTTTTTTTTAAGAGATAGCTTTTCCCAACCTTCTGGAGATTTGAATCCTGACTTATATTTAAAGACAGCGACTCAAGTTTCTGCTATGCATGGACAGGTCTTCTCCAAAGACAACTGCTATGAGTCTGGCCATGACTTTCAAAGACTGCCTGAATTCACAGTTGTTGTGTCTGGTTCACCTGGGGATATGACAGGAATAGATACTGGGAATTAAGCCCTTGGGGGGTAAAATTGCCCCTAGTTAAGAATCACTGCTTATAGAAAGTGGCTAACCTGGACTCTGAATCCAAATCTGTCTTCAAAGCCAACTCTTTTCTTAGCTAGAGACCAAATTAACATGTAAACATCAGCACTCATGTAAAGAGACTGCCTTGCATGGCAGTAGAAAGAGTCAATGTATTCTGGTTGTTACAGCAATTAATGTCATTTCAAAGTAAAGGAGCTTATAATAATAATAGCTAACATTTATTGAGTGCTTACTATGTTCCAAGAAGTGTGTCAAGCACTTTATGCACATTGGTTCATTTAATCATCTCCATAACCTTGCAAGGAATGATATGCCTGCAGACTCAGCGTGTAATAAAATAGATTCAGAAAAGGAAATTTTGCCATTGCAGCAGCATGAGAGCATTCTGCAACAGCTAATAATTTTTCAAAGTTCAAGTCTGGAGTCCTTGTGAGATATTAGATTTTAGTGACATCTACGATTCCAATCATCCCCAACTATGGAATGTACCTGGTCAGGCCTGAGCTGTCAAAAAAGGATTGTTTTGAACAATTTTCATGGAGTCAACCAATTAGTTGATAGGATCACACATCCTTTTTGGTACCAGGCACCCTCTCAGGTGTGGAACTGCATGTCACCCCCTCCCAGGGGAGTGCCTGGAGATTGCTGGGAAAACGGAATCAGTTAAAAATCGGCTTCTTGCATTTGTCAGACTCTTGGTTCCTTAGCACTGTCTCTCCTAAGAAACCATGGGTTTTGAAAGTGTTTTCTAAATCAAAGTCATAGTCTCAGGAAAAAAAAAATGTGATTGCAAATACATGAGTTTGAGTTAAGCCAATGAGTTAATGATAATCATTTCAGGGGAAGAAATTAAAGTCCAATTCCGGCAGAAGAAAGCTTAGACATCAGCACCATGCTCCAAATAAATGAAGGCTGCCTCAGAAGTTCATCTAGTAACTTGATAATACACCAAACCATATTATGGTTCCCACAGAAGAGAATTCTGACTCACAGATCAATTACTCAGGCTGAAAATCTTCATTGAGTGTAGTGTTGAGGGCTGGTTTATGGAATAAAATGGTTTGAACATGGGATAGAGAGAAAGAAGAGCCTGAGAGAATGGAGCAGTGATGCTAATTCTTTTTTTTTTTTTTTAAAGATTTTATTTATTTATTTGAGACAGAGAGAGAGAGAGAGAGAGCACATGAGAGGGGGAGGGTCAGAGGGAGAAGCAGGCTCCCCGCCGAGCAGAGAGCCCGATGCGGGACTCGATCCAGGGACTCCAGGATCATGACCTGAGCCGAAGGCAGTCGCTCAACCAACTGAGCCACCCAGGTGCCCACTAATTCTAAAGTATAAGCCTCGGGACTGGTGAAAAAGAGAAAGATGAATAAAAAGAAGACTCGATGAGGAGAAGCCCCAGCTGCCCAGGGCTCAGATCAGGAGGCTATGCTATCAGATCCATGACAGGAGGTCTCCTGAGGCTTCACTATGCGCACAAGACTCTCAGCACCCTTCCTTAAGACAGACTGGGTTGGTTGGGCATATGCAGAATTTGGAGGCTGTACAAAAATGTGGGGGTGAGGTTGTGGAAAGCTTGAAGTATCAGTGAGGGAGGGCTTCTGGGAAGTGTGAGAATTTGTACAGTGTTCAAAGGTCTACACACCTGTTCCTTTGGCCATCAGCGGGTTAGCGTTATGAACGTGGCATCCGTGAAGTTGCATGGGGCCCATGCTCAGAAGGGCCCACGTTCAGTTTCACACTCTGCTGTCACTCTGTCAATGTTCTCACTAATTTTTAAATAACGGTTCCCATATTTTCATTTTGCACTTGGATCCACAAACTACATAGCTGGTCCTGGGCAGCATATACTACCCCGATGGGCCTCTGTGATATGCCATCTCTACATTATTCCAGGACCCTAGGGAGGATGGGGCTGTTTGGGAGGGGGCTCAGTAGTAACTCAAGGGTTGCGCACCAGACACTGGGCTGAAAGTTCTTAGAGGAAACAGTGAAGAATCCCATTTCCTTAATTCTAAGGTAATATCAAATACAGCACTCCCTTGGCTTAGTGGCAGCTTCTTTTTTTTCAAAGAAAAACAAATCCATTAGCTATACATATAAAATATCCAACTTACACTAATTTCAGAAACATGAAATTGTGAATCAAAAAGAAAAGAGCATCTTAAAATAGCAGAAACCATAATTCATGGTGAGTTTTCATCAGCCCTCTGAATGAATTCTGTACCGCAAAGGAAAGCATTCACCTTGCCCTGCTTGGTCTCTCTTTAGTCTAGAGAACTTTCTGAGCTGCTTAAATCAAACTAAAAATTGGTATATTTTGTGAAAGAGCAATGAAGGTGCTCTTTGACGTGTGATTAGTTGAAAAACAAAAACAATGGGACACTGAGGCTCTGAGGTCTAACTTTGATGTTGTTGAAAATTAGTGAGAAGAAGCCCTTGAGCTTCTCTTTGTTTGTTTGTTCTGCCTGGGATAAGCAGACTTAATGATTTTAGTGCTTTGAATGTTCTAATCCATCAGAAAAGCAGAAGATACATCACCGAGATTTTGCCCACAAGTAGAGCATTGAGCCCTTTTTCCAGATACAAGCTTTCCCTAAGTCGGATCATTTTCTTAAGAGTTTTGGTTGACATCCACCCTCAAGGTGAATGCTTCTTTAGCTGTTCAGAATTTGTGGTCTGATAAATCTCTCTTCCCTAGAGAGCCCCTGAGCAAGGAGCTAGTTGCCTGCAATAGACACTGACTCACGGGTTCACTTATGACAAGCTCAGGCACCACCTTCCTCCCATATGTCTCTTACCAAGAGACTTGAAAAGATTCACCCACTTCTTCCTCCCACAGCTTGAGGACAAAACACAGTGATTAACTCTGAAAAGGGCCTCAGCATTTGCTCCTTACCCTCAATCACAAAGAATGCATTACAACTACCTGGGCGCCTGATGCAGTGTCAGGATTGACTAATACTTGTATTTACCCACCCGACAAAGCTTTGTTAAATTCCTGTTGCAGGTATGGAGCAGAGCATGGTGAGGGGGTGGAGAGAATCTGAAGACAGATGAAACAGAGCCTCTGACCTGGATGGGGTGAGAGGGCTCTTAATCTAGTAGAACAGAAAAGGTCTGTGCCTAAAATCTGTACCGATGAGGAAGGTCGCCCAGCTCCTCCTTCCTATGATCTCCTCACTTCACCTCATTACACAGAGTGCTAGCCCTTCACATCCATATTACCCACCTTAAAGACTTTCCTACTGGATAAACAGTGGATCTAATACTCTTAATAAATGATGTGAGCAGAAGGCCGATGCACAAATACTTAAGGATGGTGACGATAGGAATGATCCATTTCCTTTTTGGTTGCAGGCAAAATGAGCCTAGCTTTCTTTGGGTCCCCCTAAGAGGAACCCACTGTAACTATGACAGTGACGACAACAACAAAACTACTGCTGCTTCTACCACTACAACTGTGTCTGAGTGTCTTCACATGGCTTATACTCTCCCTTGTTTGTATACGTTGCTTCTTACCATTATGACAACACTGCGAGATATTTATCACGATCCTGCTTTCCCTGAAGAAGAAATGAAATGCCAGGAGCTGGAGTTCAGGCACAGCTTGCCCTCACAGCACCCCACAGCAGCCCTTCCTCCAAGGACAACTCTGGTCTTGTACACCGCCCCCCTGCCCCCCAGGGGAGCACCCAGGATGAAAGCTCAGGTCCTCTGGGAGCATTGAGGAAAGGGCTGTGGGAAGAACCAGGACTGCATTGCTTGGAATGGAAATCGCAAATGTTAGGGTAGGACCTACTGTCTCACAAGCATGTTTTTCTCCTGGGCAAGAATTAGCATTCTAGAACAACTAGAGCCCTCACTTGCTTCTAAAAAAAGCACTGGAGCTTTTTTATTGAAAAAGTCTAATGACATGAAGGGAGGAAAAGGAAGAAGTTCTCTTCTGCAGAAAGAGGAAAGAGAGAAGGTCATTTCTAGAAAATTCACTTAGTATCCTGAACTATTTTAAATAGCTACTCAGCTCTTTCCAGCTGATGGAAACTGCTGGGTTCTGAACACCCTGAAAAAAATATTTTCGGAGAAGCCCAGTACTCCAGGCCCTACCAGAGCATGCAAATTTGACATCTATGTTATCAAGGTCCTCGTGCAAGCCCCGTTGAGAAAAGGCATTTAAGGAAGATAATGGGACACTCTACCCATTCACCCCTCCCAGTGTTTCAAGTTCCACTGAGGTCACTAGAATATACTTGAGGGAGCTAATTTCAGTTTAGTTAAGACAGATCAGTTGGTTAAAATAAGTTTGTAAATGCCTACTTTGCACAAGGCATGTGGGATTAAAAAAAGATCCAGTCTAGTGGGGTCTCAGTGATTTAACCCCCTACAGCCCAACATTTGTTGCCACACTATTTCATGAAACCCTTTGCCATTACTAAGCATCTATTCCAACAAACTTTCTCACTCACTATTTTGGGCCCAAGATCGCCCCAAAAGGGACTTTTCCATCTTTTCCATTAAAGTAGTGTTTTTGAAACATATAGAACACCATTAAAAAATGAAGTAGAATAGAAATAATATCCAAGTGCAGCATACATTAAGAGTAAGCACCATCTTGTGCAGTTATGTTTAGTTATACGTGTATGTGTATACTGGGATGTGATGTAAAATAGATTTCTCACCGTGCGTCATGGTTTGAAAAGTGGGAAAAGTCCTGCAGTCTCTATTTTCCCAGCTCTTCTCTTCTTCAAGCCAGACCCCCTTACTCTTTCCTTTTGGAGGTCATTGTGGTCATTGTGGTTTTGTGCCTGCCTCTGGGACTCAACATTTCCAACACTCTTCCCTCCCAGAGCTAAATGACTCAAGACCAGGACTTTGGTTCCTGTTCATGTTCACTGTTCATGGTCACTACCTGTGCTAGCTCATCCCTCAGCCTGCCACCCACCATAAGCATGAGGCTGGGGCCCGAAGCTCCTGGTCATCCATGTGGGGGTGAATCAAGAACCTAGCAGGCATACAGGTCCCTCTGCATTTGCACTACAACTATTGTCAAGCTAATAGCTATTACTTTACAATGCCTCCCACTGGTTGCCGAGAGTGGTGCTTTAAAACAAAACAAAACAAAACAAAAAACAAGCAAAACAAAACACAGGAGTGCCTGGGTGGCTCAGTCAGTCAAGCATCTACCTTCGGCTCAGGTCATGATCCCAGGGTCCTGGGATCGAGTCCCGCATCGGGCTCCCTGTTCAGTAGGGAGTCTGCTTGTCCCTCTCCCTCTGCCCCTCCCCCCACTCATGCTCAAATAAATAAATAAAATCTTAAAAAAAAAAAAAAGCAAAGGCTTGCCTGAGGGGGTGGACCCTGGGCCTTGCAGAGGGTCAAGAGCATAAAGACTGGACATCTCTCCTAAGATCTCCAGCAGGCTCCTCACCTGGGGCTCCCTCCCCTGTCTCCTCATGCATCCTTCTTTGGCCATCTCAGTGTGTAACTTCAGAATTTGATCCTAGCCACAAGCTTCAGCTCCCCCACCTGGGGTTCGGTAATGGGAACTAATATTTCTTGAGGGCTTACTGTGAACCAGATGCTACACTAAGCACACTGTCACTACTATTCCACATACGCTCCCAGCCAGAGCCTGGCCTGGCACATTCTCACCCCCATTTTACAAAGAAACAAACTAGTCTGTGGCTGGCCCAAATTCAGTGGGATTTGAACCTGGCCAGCTGGCTTCCATGCCTGCAAGCTTCACCACTACATCGAGCAGGTTTGGGATAGCCTTAAGGATGGTTGGCAGAGCTGCCACATATGGCTGTGCAGATTATGTACTGTGCAACTCCAAGGGATGTCATTCGTATTGCCATCTATGGAGTTGCTCAGTGTGCGACCTGCGCAACTGTCAAAGAGTTTAACTGTGCTCATACAACTCTCTGCTTTTCATCAACTAACTACTGACTGGGATTTGAGTTGTTTGAAGAGGAGGTGGCTGTGGAACAGGGAGGTATTTCATTGTTTCTGTTTCTCCTCCAGGCAGAACTATTCCTCCCTGCTCTGGATTAAAGTCTTAGGAAATGTGGGTGATGAGAAGAGCCCCTCTCTGCTCCCTGTGCACAGTAGCACAGAAGCTGGGAGCCAGGGGGAGGGGGAGAATGGGCCAATGGAGACGCTAAACTGAGCAGGCAATCAATCATCTGAGAAGCTCTTTCGAGTTTCTTCTGGCTTTATTTTGGGCATTAATTGGAAATGTCTGCCCCGTCACAGAATCTGTTTTCTCACTAGAAAGGAAAGAAGGTTCTAGCTGAGCCTGGGGATGCTCCGAAGGGATGTGATAACTTTTCACACTATTGGCATTCTCCACTGGTTCTTCCTCCAAAGCCTCACATTGAGCTGCTTGTATATGCGACCTGTGAGCTGCAAGGAGAGTCCTTTCATCCTGGGCTCCCTTCTCTGGAGACCACCACGCAGGGGTTGGAGAGGATTTTATAAGGGTGTCCAATGTCTGGCTTGTTTTTATTATTTTTCTATTTTTCAGTTTTATTGAGATATAATTATATATCTTTGGCCAATACAAAAACGGAACACAGGCTCTTCTGAGAGCTGCTTCTGGGAAAGGGCAGTGGGGCAGGGAACCGAGTTCTGCCTTGATCCCATAGCACTGGCTCAACAATCTTGCTGGGATCATAATTAATTGCTCAGAAAAGGTTTGTTGTCACTGGAAATGATACGAGGGTAAAAAGACCCCACTAAAGAAAAATCATCTTAAAATTGGCTCTGCCATAGCGAAGCCGTGCGTCTGAGTCCTGTGATTGCACACACCGTATCCTAACTGGGGCACAATTACCCAGCCTCGGGCAATTTACTTCTCCAAATCTCAGGTTATTTGTAAAATAGGAAAATAGGGATGATAATAACATATTAATGATAATATCTGCATCATGGTAAACACCAACACAAAGTACGGCGCCGGGGGGCGGGGGGCGGGCGGGAACTCGAAGCCAGTATCCGGTCCGTGAGCGACAGGGAGAGCAATGCCACCCACCTCCCTGAGCTCAGAGGAACGTGGGGTTGGAGGCGATCAGCTGATCTCATGGGTACTGGTTTCTTATGTGCCGCTTGTAGCTCAGCTATTAAGGGACGTACAAGGGTGTTTGTGACTATCTGATTTTCAATTCATATACCGTCTTTAGAACTCAAGCTGCCTCCCCTGAGCTGTGATCCCACCAGAAGTGCTCAATACACGGTAGTATTCATTATCAAAGGTTGCCCAATTAACAAGCGTCCAAGGATGTGTGACAAGTGAAGGTGATAGTTGAAATTTAAGAAATAGCTTCCTATTAGACCAAAGGGCCTACAGCTACTTTATTTCTTTTTTTTTTTTAAGATTTTATTTATTTATTCATGAGAGACAGAGAGAGAGGCAGAGGGAGAAGCAGGCTCCCAAGGAGCAGGGAGCCCGATGCGGGACTCGATCCCAGGATCCTGGGATCATGACTGAGCCGAAGGCAGACGCTTAACCGTCTGAGCCACCCAGGCGCCCCAGCTACTTTATTTCTTTAGTTCATAAGGCAAAGTATGAAAGTTTTATTTTTCTTCATAGATACTTGTGTCTCTCCCTTCCCTACCACTTTCCCCCCTCCCATTCTCCCAGCCCCCCTCCCAAATAATTGTTTTGTCAATTCAATTTTAAAAAATCGGGTTATTTTGGACCCATTTTTCTGACTGTTTAGTTGGTAATTTAGTCTGTGCCACAAGGAAATTTACCTCATGCCATCTATGCTGAGATGACTTTCTGTTATTAAGAGTCCTGGAAACATGGTTGCCAAGGGCATGGTCATTGTTAAATGGGTGATGTGAATTACAGATCAATGTCCCTAAGGCTTAAAGGGGAAGACGGATGGTTATCAATGAATTCTCTCTGAGAGTAAAACTTGCCCTATGATTAGCAAATGTTAGCCTAAGGCAGTGATTCTCAACCTTGGCCCCATGTTAGCACTACCTGGTGAGCTTTCAGAAAACACCCATGCCAGACTCTGACTCCCAGATTTAATTGGTTTGGGGTGGGGATCAGATACCGGTATTTAAGGCTTCCCAGCTGATTCCAATGTGCAGGCTAAACCTTTCGGTATGGTCTATACTCCTGGTTCTCAGACCATTAAAATCAAAGTACTAGAATCACCTGGGCAGCTTGTTAAAACACATTGCTGATTCCCACCCCCCGAGTTTTGATTCAATATATCTGAGATGGGGCAGAGAGTTCCCAGGTGATGCTGACGGTGCAAGCTCTAAGCCATACTTTGAGGACCACTTGTACCCACAGTCGCTCACGATCCACATTCTGGTGTCCTCTATAGTTTTGTATTAGAGTTCTCCAGAGAAACAGAACCAATAGGATATATAGAGAGATACAGCAGACCCTCCTTATCCATGGAAGATGTGTTTCAAGACCCCCGGTGGATGCCTGAAACCACAGCACCAAACCACACGCATACTATGTTTTTCCTTTTACGGTTGACCCTTGAACAATGCAGGGGCGGGGTCAATGGCACCCTGTGCAGTTGAAAATGCATGTATAACTTTAGACTCACTTAACTACTAACTTAACTACTAACAGCCTACTCTTGACTGGAAGTGGTAACATAAATAGTCGAGTAACACATATTTTGTATATGTATTATATCCTGCATTCTTTTTAAAAAAGTTTAATTTATTATTTTAAATTCAAGTATAATTAAAAGTGATATTAGTTTGAGGTGTATAATATAATGATTCAATATATACTATATTCCTATAATAAAGTAGGCTAGAGTAAAGAAAATGTTATTAAGAAAATTATAATAATTTTCCTTTTTTTTTTCTTTTTTTTACAGTACTGTACTGTATTTATTGAAAAAAAAACCCACATAAAAAAAAGACATGGGCCTGCCATTTCAAAACTGTTGTTCAAGGGTCAACTGTACACACATATCTATGATAAAGTTTAATTTATAAATAAGCCACAGTAAGAGATTAACAACAGTAACTAATACCAAAATAGAACAAGTATAACAACATACAGTAATACAAGTTATGTGAATGACCCCCTCAAACATCTCATTGAACTGTACTTGCCCTCTTCTTGTGATGATGTGAGATGATAAAATGCCTACGTGATGAGCTGAAGTCGGGGGAATGACAGGCAGTGTGACACAGCGCTAGGCTTCTACTGACCTTCTGAGGATACACATCAGAAGGAGGATCATCTGTGCCCAGAGCGTGGTTGACCGCAGGTAAATGAGGATGGTGAAGGTGAAGCTGCAGGTAAGGTAGGGAGGACTACTGGATATAATAGGCAATTTATTCTAGGAATTGATTCACATGGTTAGGGAGGCTGAGAAGTCCCACCACGTGTTATCTACAAGCTGGAGAACCAGAAAAGCTGGTGGTGTAATTCAGAGCCGGGTTGGGGATGGATAGGGGAGGCTGTGGTTGTTAAGTCCCAAAGTCTGAAGGCTGGAGAACCAGGAGCTCTGCTGCCAGCGGCAGGAGACGATGAACATCTGAGCTGAAAAAGAGAGAGATTTGTCTGTCCTTCCTCTGCCTTTTTGTTCTAGTCAGGCCCTCTATGAATTAGAGCATGATGCCCACCCACATGGGTGAGGGCGATCTGTGTGTCAGTCTACTGAATCAAATGCTAATCTCTTCCAGAAACACCCTCACAGACACACCCAGGAATAATGCTTTACCAGCTATCTGGGCATCCCTTTGACCAGTGAAATTGACACATAAAATTAACTACCACAAGCCTTATTTTTGCTTCTCACTGTTTTTACACCCTCTTCCACCCATCCAGAATGTATGTTCCTCTAATAAATACACTGTGCTCCTTCTACTCTATAGGTCTCTGAACACACCTTTCCTTTTGCCTGCAATACCTTCCCAAGTCACAAAACACACTTCCTTGAGAAGAGGCTGTAAATCAATTTTCACTAATTGGCATTACGTTTCCTCCAGCAAATGTAAAGTAGGGAACTTGTACTGAATTTGTAATGTTAATACATACACTTCTACGATATGTAGCTTTTCATTAAGTGAGGTTTTATTTTCAACACTAACATAAATACAAAAATAAACTATGGCCGTGCTTTCTTTTCAACGCTTGGGATGTTTTAATACATTTTATATGACATCACTATAAGCCTTTAAAAAATCCCTAATTTGTAAGAAACAAATAAGGAAAGAGAACTGCTGTATTATTAATAATGGAACCACAGATGTGACACTGAGTCAGTATACATCCGTATAAGTAAATATAAAACAGATTCTAGGTCTCTCCACGCTCTGCCCACACTCAGCCAGAGACTCCTTTCTCTTGTGGTGACTGCCTCTGGGGAAAGGGCACAGACAGTGTTGATCGGAAAGAGATGAATGAAATACCCTTTTCTCCTGGTTTTCCTGGTCAGTTAGTGCCTTATTACCCTTCTTGGCTCCCATTGCTTCCATTAAATCCCTTCAGATGGGTCAAGTAAGAAGAGAAAAGCAAATAAACCTCAAATGATGGAATAGGAGATACTGTCCAATTTAAACTTTGTTTTTTTTCACACTGAGTTAGTGATTTTAAAAGTAAGGAAACCTCTTATAAGGTCTGTCAAAATTGAGGTCTAAAGCAATTATTTTTGCACCTTATGTCCCACTGTAGCTTGTTGAAATGAATAGTTTTGATGTGTTTTTTGTGAGCAAGGAACTGCTGGAAAAATATGATTAAAGCATTCTATGTATTCTCTTTCTCTCTCTCCCTCTCATCTATCATATAGTATATATTCCTCCTGTTGCAATGAAACTGGCTTCACTTTTCCTGTCCCACAGTTTGTCCACCTAGAGAGAAACAATCTGAGGTGGAGAATTAACATTTGAAAGACTCAAAATAGCTACAGCATATAGAAGTAATTAATGCGTCTGTCATTGTTCTAAGCGATGTATATGTGTGTATATCAGATATTGTACATATATTACCTTATTTAAGCCTCACAAAACACTGTGAGATAGGTGTTGTTATTGTACATATTATTATTTCCATTTTACACATAGGGAAATTGAGGTACACAGAAGTTAAGCAACACACCTAAAGTCAAGCAGCTAATCAATGGCAGAGCTAAAATAGGAGCTCAGTCCATCTCTAGAATCCATGCACTGTGCTACCATTCTAAACTGCTTCTTTGGTTATCTGAATCTGCTTCACCAAACGGTCATCTAATAAAATAAAATCGCCTAGACAATGGAATTTTCACTTTTCATTGAATTGTGCTGCTTTTATCTACATCTAGGATCAGCTGGTCCCTTTCCACCTTTAGCTAAAACAATAGTGGAGTGGTATTGTGGGGGATGTGTGTGGTGGGTAGAAAGGTTATCATAGTCTCTCAGGTGAGACCTCCTTAAGATCTTTTGGAAGGTGGGGACTGAGAGTGAGGTTTTTGTTTGTTTGTTTTGTCATTGTGATATTCTTGGTCAGAAAAATCCTATCTGACCTCCAAGACTTCTAGGTCTCTAGGGACATGGGCAGCTCAGGACCTAACCCAGAGAGATGGCCCCTCTTGGTGTGAGTATATATTAATGCCCTTGAGGTCATTCACTTAAGTTTAACTCAATCAGATCTGAGGTAGGACTTTGAAGGTGGGCAGAGAGGTCAAAGCTTGACTCATCCCTGGGGTGTGTATGTGAGTGTATGTCAGTTGGTAGGACGAGTGGGGAAAGGTTCAGGGGAAGTTCTGAGGTAAGCTCTAACAAAAAGTAGAAGACAGATGGCTGTGAGAACAGCTGAGTGAAAGGGAACCCCCCACACCCCGCATGTGACCTCTACTTCCTGCAAGTCTATTTTTCATATATTTGAAGAAAACACCTCCCACACCTGGATCATCTCTAGAATCCATTGTGTATCTAACTCCTAAACAGTCCTCTAGTTCCAGTTTAGTATCTTTTCCAGAAAGGTCCCTCTGCCTACCCTCCCCTTCTCTGAACATCACTGAGATTCCCTCACCGTTGGTTCCAGTCGGGCTACACTGAACTCCCATGAGAGAATCTTTACAAGTCCAGATTCTCTATTCCCATCGACAGGTGTTCTGATTCTGTAGGTCAGGGATGGGGCCTCATCCTTGAAAAACCTCCCTCCCCAAATAAGTGTTAATTATCTTTATAGGCAGTGGTGTGCTGATAAACTGGTTTGCCATAAATGAATGAATGAATGCCCAGATTTTCATGATATAGGTACTCCCACCATGACTGATTTCAAGCTATAAGCTTAACAACTGGCTCACAAGTTTCTTGCATATTTAACAATTGGCTTTTGTGAACTGGTACAGACTGTTTTCAGCACACCAGTGTTAGGTAATTTAGAAATCTCTATCAGAATATTTTTAAAAGTTCTATTTCCTTTCACTCAGAAATACTAAGATATCATCAATATACTTACATATGTAGGCCAAGATATATTACAAAGATATTTGTAACAAGGAAATACTAGAAATAACCTAAATGTCTACCAAGAGGGCACTGGTTACATACATTACGGAATTTCCGATCAGTGAAGTACTACGTAGCCTTTAGAAGAATAAGGTAGATCCATATGTACAGCCATAGAACCTTATCAACTATTCACAAGATGCAGTAAGTGAGAGAGTAAAAATATTGTGGTGTCATTTCTTTTTGAAGAAATGGAAAAGATATAAAAATATATACATTTTTATGCGTTCAAAATTTTCGGAGGGATGCAAAGCAATTATTAACAGCTTTGGTCTAGAGGGTAGAAAACTAGGATTTTGATTATATACCCTTTTGAATGGTTTGATTCTTTTATTTATTTTTTTTTAAAGATTTATTTATTTATTTATTTTTTAAAGATTTTTTTTTTATTTATTTATTTGAGAGAGAGAGAATGAGAGAGAGCACATGAGAGGGGGGAGGGTCAGAGGGAGAAGCAGACTCCCTGCCGAGCAGGGAGCCCGATGCGGGACTCGATCCAGGGACTCCAGGATCATGACCTGAGCCGAAGGCAGTCGCTTAACCAACTGAGCCACCCAGGCGCCCGATTTATTTATTTATTTGACAGAGAGACATAGCGAGAGAGGGAACACAAGCAGGAGGAGTGGGAGAGGGAGAACAGGCTCCCCACCGAGCAGGGAGCCTGATGTGAGGCTCAGTCCCAGGACCCTGGGATCATGACCTGAGCCGAAGGCAGATGCTTAACGACTGAGCCACCCAGGCGCCCCTGGTTTGATTCTTTTAAAACAAGTGCATTATTACTTTTTTTCCACAATGACAAGCAGAGTGTCCTCTTGATTTTTTTCAATCAGAAAACAAACAAAAGCTCTCAAATGATTCTGATGCATGCTAGATTCAGAGCACAACTGGGTTGCCTAGTCGTGGTGTTTGCATGTGGTTCCCGGGAGTTAGGTTGCCTCCATGTCTGCATGCCAAAGTCCTGAGCAAGGGCCATTGAGCCATCAAGTGCTGTGACTTTGGGAAGTGAATTAACTCTCTTGGGCATTTTCTCCTCACTCATAAAAAGAAGGGCTTGTGCCAGGATTCAGGGAACATTAACTCAAAGCCTTTGGGACCCGGTTATGAGCGGGTGTCCTGGAAAACCACAGTCATACTGCCTCACTGCCCTGCTCCTGCACGCCCTACACACACACCTAAGGGAAACGTTCACATTCAGATTAAACTAAACAAAATACTATGCTGGCCAACAAGACATACTTCACTTGTAGGCCACCCTGAGTTAGGTAATCTCTAATGTCTTCCTAGACTAACAATACTTGTCTTTATGTATTATCATGTTGCAAGCTGTTAATGACTAAAATTTACATCTGTAATACACATTATTATATACATGATGATGGTAAGATGAGAATAATAGTAATAATAATAATAATAATAATAATAATAATAACTTGAAACCAAAAGCTCAGAGCTCAAGTCTTAGTCTTCCTAAGTGTATATAGGTGTGTGTATATAATTTTATTTTTTGTAAACTAGGAATCACAATGTTTTCTTTTCCTTTTCTTTAAAGGTTTTTTTATTTATTCATTTAAGAGAGAGAGTAAGAGAGAGAGTGCAAGAGAGCACAAGCCAGGGGGAGGAGTAGAGGGAGAGGGAGAAGCTGACTCCCTGCTGAGCAGGGAGCCCGATGCTGGACTCGATCCCAGGACCCCGGGATCATGACCTGAGCTGAAGGCAGATGCTTAACCAACTGGGCCACCCAGGGGCCCAAGAATCACATTGTTTTCTTACAAGATTTTTGCTACATAATGATGTGAAACTTCTCAGCACAAGGCTTGGCACATAATAGGTGCTAATTTAAAATCTGCAAGTATTATTTGATTATGAGCATGGCCTATTTTTAAGCAATGTATAAGGTGTTTAACAAATGTATTCCTATAATTTGCACATAGCTGGGCATGAGCTTGAAAACTAGGTATTTATTTCAGTTCTTAAAACGTGGAGAGATACTTACTGGAAAGTGCCTCTAAAACATGTAGAAAGGATTATATAAGTTTTGTGGTATAAATAAAGAACTGAAACAGCTAATTTAGCTTTCGTGGAGTTTAATCCTTACAGAAAGGAGTTGCATTCTGACTCTTGAAAGTCTGAAATCTTGGACGGCTTCTTACTGAATAATAGTTGTCTCTGCATACCTAGCTAGAGCCCCCTACTCCTGCCTTGTCACAGCTCAGTGAATGGCAACCAGATTCTGTGTTTCCTCGCTTCTGTCACCCACTGGGCTGACAGCTCAGTGAAGAGAGCTGTTCTGAGTTTCATTACACATCCACAGGATCTCCCACAGTGACTGACATTAGTATCACTCAGTATATGGATGGACAGATGGGTGGGTGGATTACCCTTTCCTAGGCTGCAGACTGTGCCTGATCCTGTGGGCTGATCTAATTTTCCTTTTGTTTTGATCCCTTTGGGCCAATGTCTAAAAGACAACCTGCAGCAGATAATTTATGGATTGATTCAAGTACCTATTGATTTATCTTCTCTACAGAATCTCTGAAAGAAAACTTTAAATTCATGGTCTTCCTGAGGTAAGTCTTACCCTAATCACTTAAACCCTCATTCTTCATTAATTTCAGCCTTGAGCATACTCACAGCAATTTTCTTTTAAAGTATTTGTTTTCCTGCACTATTAAAATATATTCATTTTATGGGTGCGTGTATATGTTACATGTATGTGTATATATGTGTGTGTGTGTGCTTATGGAATATATCATATAGATCTAGCAGAAATTCAATCTCACTCAGACATATTCGGTCATGAGAATCTGTGCACAGTTGAAAGAGACTTCACTCTTCTTCAGCATATTATAGCTATGTTCTCAAAAGTAGTTTAAGGTAAAAAGAAAACGGAGAAAAGGTATTAAAGCAGAAAGGTAACTGTGGTGCTTTTGACTTTTATTCCTGATGACTCACAGTCATCATCCATACCCTGAGCTTCTTTTCAGATCATTGCATATCCGATTCCCATCGTCATTTGCGTGGTAGAGATAAGGAGAGACTACACTAAACCAACTGTCACTCGTGCTGCTTCCTGCTTCCTTTCTTCTCGGTGACCATTCCTTTAGGATTTGGAGATTTGAGTTCAAAAATAGACTTTAATTCACTGGGCATCAAACATTCAGTCTTAACTCTCCCCAGCAGCTGCCAGAGTCAGAAGGAACTAAATGTGGTGTCAAAAGATTTCAATATAATCCCCTCAAAACGACTAGATGGTGTCCTAGGTTGCTTGAACTTGGGTTAACCTTCCAAATGCAAGGAGATCGCTGGACAACACAATGTATGATTCCATCTTTCCAGAAGCCTCCCTTCACCGGGTTTTCATGCTTCAACCTTTTGTGAGAGGGGGAAAAAAAAAAACCCCACTGGCGTCTTATTTGAATTATTCATGCCACTTTCTGTTCTGCCAATTCCAGCACACATTTGAAATCATTAATATGTCATGACTTTCCTTCATCTAGGTTTCTCAGATTTTTTAAAATCATGAATAACCACAAAAAGGCTAATGTCTTCATTAACAAAGATATTATTTTTATATTTTTAGTTCCTTATTTTCAGTCTTCTTAGCACGATTTTAGAAGTACTGAATGTTCGATGAAGTAGGCACTGAAAATTGTGCCCGTCAGGGGGTTGTCGTGAACAATCTTAGTAGGCACAAGGTGGCACTTTGAAATGAAGCCTTGTGGTTTGAAGGTGCTTTGGGCTGTGCCATCTGGGTAAATACCTCATCCACTTGCTACAGTCTCATAATTAGCAAAAGAAAAGATGAACCATTTTGATATGCTGAGGGTCCAGTCTCATCCCAATGACTCTGTTACTCATTCCCCAGCAATCTCTCTTCTCTGATGAGCTTCTTATGTGTCCATTGTGAGTCAGGCCTATTGTTGGCACACAACAGAGAGTAAGGCAGGCATGGTCTCTGTCCTCATGGAGCTCTTTACTCTGATCAATCAGATCACCACAGCATAAGGGGCTACCGAGCCCAAAGGCCTGAGATAGCAGGAAATGCCAACTAGGAACGCCAAGTTATTTGGCTCATGCAACTGAAATGGAATTACTTAGTGAGACAGAGAAGATTATAGGAAGAACAAGTTTGTAGGGAAAGATTAGAAATTCAGTTCGGGGCTTGCTTGATATGCCAGGTCAACATCCAAGTGGAGGTTTTGAGGAAGCAGTTAGTTGGATGCATGAATCCGAGTTGGGGTGGGATGTCCAGAGGTGTTAAAGATGCCTATCTGGAAGTAGTCAGCATGTGGATAAGTTTAAAGTTGTGAGACTGGGTTAGATCTCCAAAGGAGTGAGTGTGGACTTACAGGAATGGAGGCTTGAGGGCTTAACAGGGGCAGTCCAATCCACAAAAATTGGGGAAATGAGAAGAAGCCAGCAAGGCCATTAGGAGTGGAGTGTCCTGGAATCAACAGAAGACAGGGCATCATTCCTTCCTTTCATCTGTCTCTAGCATTCTCAAAGTTTAATACACATAAGAATATCTGAACAATGAATAAGTCATGGGGATGTAATGTACAGCATGGTAAGTATGGTTAATAAAATTGTGTTGCATATTTGAAAGTTGCTAGAAGAGTAGATCTTAAAAGTCCTCATCACAAGAAAAAAGAAAAAAAATTGTAATTATGTATGGTGATGGATGTTAACTAAACTCATTGTGGTGATCATTTCACAATGTATACAAATATTGAATCATGTTGTATACCTACAACGAATATAATGTTATATGTCCATTATTCCTCAATAAAAAAATCTGAAACAGAATATATAAAGTTGATGCATTGTAATTGATTTGCAACATAAGGGATTTTCAACAGTTATTTTTAATGTTTGCCATTTTTCATCTTTTTCACTGACTTGAGAATCCAACCCTGCTCCTCAGGGTCTGATTAAGAGTGACTCTACAATATCGTTATCTGGACATTAGAGTCATGGAAGAGAGACTGTGAAAAAGCCAGATATCATGTTTTTGTTTGTTTTTTTTCTGAGTAAGAAACAACATCAGTATTAGGAAGGGCAGAGTTTTATGAATTCATACACTCCCCATTAGGACATCAAGGCTCCCATGCATCGTTTTCACACACATTGACAGGCACTTTGCTGCCCTTTCCAGGTGCGAGGAAGTGGGCCAGGCACCATTCTTGGAACATTTGCCAGACTTGAAGAGCATTAGTCTGCAAGCCACTGATTCTGCAAGGACAATGCTGGAAGCAAAATGGCCTTTGATGGAACCCTGGAAGCTTCATAGCTTCAGGTCAGGGTGAAGGGCCTCATGCAGACAATGACATCCTGATCCCACGCGTCTGTCCTGGGTTCCAGCTTCTGTCTTCTGGAGAACAAACCCATCACCATACTAACTGCCGCCGCACAATGTACTTCCAGGTGCCCCTCAAATCCTTTCAGTTGCTTCTTCCCCACTGATGGCACTTATTAATTTAAAATCAGATCTCACAATTCTCTTGTCTTCAGGAGGCTAATATCTCTTTTAATCCCCCCTTTTACACTTATGACTGGAAGGTTCAGGACCCTCAGCACTGTTTCCTGAAGAGTTAAATGGCATTCAGGCAACGGAAAACTTCTGCCAATAAAATCAAAATCTAAACCAGTTGCCGTTTATTAGCACTTAAATTATTCTCTCCACTTGGCATGGATTTATTGGTCAGTTTAGACTCTGTGACAGATTTGGCTGTAGTCACGTGGAGCGTGACTAACAGCCTTAACTACAAGCCTATAAACGGAGCGTGATGTACGTGTACATTATCACCATCTAATAATATCTGTGGGCTAATTATATAAAGGCGCAAGTAAATGAACACCACAGCGACCACCATGCACGAGTCCAGAGAGAGCTGTAAATGTGCTTGGGCAGCTGACCCGGGCTTTCAGGTAAAGCTAGGGTAATTGTGGAGGTCACTGATCTGTGTCCTGCACAGTTTATTGGCACCATCTGTTTGAGGATGATCACTTGCATCTCTTTTTGGTGATTCCTAAACTCAAAGTTTGTTTTAGCTAAAATCATTGATATAAGCTTCTGGCCCTTTCAATATGTGTAGGCCTATAATAGCACGTGTGGTAAATACAGGGGAAACCCATGATGTTTTTAGTCATTTATTTGATGTGTCCATTCAAGGCTGGCACTGTGCTCAAGGAAGGAGCCCCCTTTTCCCACCCGTCCCACCAACTCACACAGTGTAAACATGATAGGGCAGGCCATGTGACTCAGTGGTCCTCAGGGGTTGCTGAAAGGAAGTAGGAAAACACATGGGAACACATTGCCACATGGGCTTTGTGGAGGGGGAGCTCCACACGGGTAGCTCTGGTGGCAGAAGACCTGGCTTGGAATCCTGTCCCTGACACTCTGAAGCTGTGTGACTGGGCAGTTTACAAACCTCTCTGAGCTTCAATCTCTTCATCTGTAAAATGGAGGCAGCACCTTATATTTGAGACTTGAATGAGCTAAAGAAAACAGCTTTATGCAAGATGTTTTATATTCGATTTTCACCAAACCTATGGAGAGATATGATTATTGTTCCCACCTTAGAGATGAGGAAGCTGAGGTTCAGAGAATCAAAATGAGTTGCTCAAGGTCACATTGCAAACCAATGGTAGAGACAGGATTCAAACCCAGAACGCATCCTGTTGACTACTACATTGCGTTGCCCTGAATAGACACTGTGAGTGACTGAAAGCACAGCCATTTTGTGTTATGAAAGGAGGTAGTCCATGGGCAGCAGGAACTGAGGTACCACTTCTGCTCGGCACCGCTCATTGTCACTGATGGGTGACAGGTCAATGTATCTTTTTTTTTTTTTTTTAAAGATTTATTTATTTATTTATTTGTCAGAGAGAGAGAGACAGAACACAAGCAGGGGGAGAGGCAGGCAGAGGGAGAAGCAGGCTCCCCGCCGAGCAAGGAGCCTGATGCGGGACTCGATCCCAGGACCCCGGGATCATGACCTGAGCTGAAGGAAGCCTCTTAACCGACTGAGCCACCCAGGTGTCCCCAATGTATCGTTTTGAATGTGTGCAGATTGTCTTTGCATGATTTATGAGGAATTTTGGTACTCAAAGTTTGTTACTTCTTATTTTTTGAAGGAGAAAGTAATTAAAATTGAAGTGTCCTGTAACTCCATCTATGCTTACACCACAACTCCATGTGGGCCTTGACTTCCTCCTCTTACCTCCCTGGCACTCACACTCAGCTCCTCCTTGCACCTGCTTCCATTTTCCCCCCTTCCCGCACAGACCCATTTCCTCAGATGATGGGCACACAGACACATACCGGCCCGTGCACTTGGAGAGTAAGGAGGTAGAGACAAGACCAATCATACGAGTTGGGGTTTGTAGATCGTGAATCGTAGACCATAAACTGTTAGGAATGAAAAAGACTTTAGAGATAATCTGGCCAACAGCCTAGTTTTATAGAGGAGGAAACGGGTCCAAGGTGACCCAGCAAGTTCACTGCGTCTGCAGAGTCAAATGGCAAACAAAAAGTGAGTGTCGAATCTGAGAGAGTAGGAAAGGGAAGTGGCAAATAGGAGAGGGTGAGGGAGGCTGCCAAGGGAGTGTCCATAGTGCCAGATAGTAAAAGGTGGTTCATGGTTTACTAAGGTTAAAATTTCCTAACTCAGAAGCTGGAGTGGGGGAGTGTCTCTGACATCTTTATGTGATTTGCATGCACCTATCTTCCTAATTATTTATATTAGCAATTTATTTTTTATATGTTTATATTTTTAAGATTGTATTTACTTATTTGAGAGAGAGAGAGTATGAGCAGGGGGAAGGGCAGAGTGAGTGAGGAGCCTGGAAGCTGGCCTTGGTCCCAGGACCCTGGGATCATGACCTGAGTGGAAGTCAGCGGCTTGACTGACTGAGCCACCCAGGTGCCCCTATATTAGCAATTTAAAGAACAAAATTCTCTGATTTGAGAATGATAAAAGCAGGAAATAGTGACTGACACCAAATGTTAAAAACAATGTCCTGAGAATATGCAATGGTATATTTAGGACTTCTTTAGCAAAATCTGAGCTTGGAGTCACTTTTATAGAGGTAAGATTTAATGATTATGAGAAGCTAACCCTAAACAGTTAATTTTAAAGATCACCTCACCCTGTTTGTACCATGACTTCTAAGATGTCTCATCCTTTTATGTGGCTACCTCATTCTTGTCCTTCAGGTTTTAGCCCAGATGTCATTTCCTTTGAAAGTCCCCTGGTGGTCACCACGGTACCCCCCACGCATCCTTGTGATCACTTTCTTTTGTAACACCCTTACCATTTTCTTTGTGACACTCATCATAGGCTGCAGTGGTCTTGTTTATGTATCTGCTTCCTTATTTCTCACCCACTAGGATGTAAGTGCCACTGGGCCACGGACCACCCCTGGCCTACCACCTGGCAGAGCAGACACCAAATGAAAACAGAGCAGGTTTACTACTGGCTGAGGTAAAGCTAATTTTTGAAACCTGAAGATTAGTAGTGATTTGGTTGGTTTTATTTCCGTTTAAGTGTATTAACAGGGCTATTACTACATTAAATGTGGTAAAGACTCCCTATAACTGCCTTAGCAAAAGATTATAAATGCAAATATAATTTTTCCTTCGATAATGCACAATAAATATCTTGAGGATTCTAAGAGAACCTAATGAAGGTGATGGCCTGAATAATGAATAAACTGCTTTCATTAAGTAAATATGGGCCAACTATACAAGGCAGTGGCAAAGGTGCATTTTACCTGGTCTCTTGAAGTTAAATTGTAACATGTATACTTCTAGCTCTACTTATGGTAATATTTTGAGTAGTTTCACAATAAAATGCTTTAGGCTTTCAAATTTTATGATAGAGTTTTTAGGAGATTAAAAGTTTGCTTACCAAAAAGTAATAGAAAATGATACGAAAAATAGGGTCTAATGCTTTCATAATTATACTATTTGCATTTTGTCTTGCAATTGCTCTTTACAGAAGTGCTAATGGAAATTGTTAAACCTTTTGTGAACTTACAGAAACAAAAATGCATTTTAATGTGGTTGAGGCAGTAACCAAACAAATATATCGTTAGCGTTAATGATAGTGAAACTGCCTAGAATGCTGTGCTCTTACAAATGGGAGAAGAGATGGCCACGTTTCCTGTTATAAAAGGCTTCCAGTGACACGTGGGTGGCTCAGTCGTTAAGCATCTGCCTTCGGCTCAGGTCATGATCCCAGGGTCCTGGGATCGAGCCCCGCATCGGGCTCCCTGCTCCGAGGGAAGCCTGCTTCTCCCTCTCCCACTCCCTCTGCTTGTGTTCCCTCTCTCACTGTCTCTCTCTCTGTCAAATAAATAAATAAAATCTTAAAAAAAAAAAAAAGGTTTCCAGGAATTTGGCTGTCTATACTCTTCACCTATAGGAGATTCAAATGCATGCTGACATTTCCAGATTTACCTGATATACTTTACTAAAAAAATTCTCCCTGTTTTTTTTTTTAAAGTTTCAATCATCAGAGTTGCAAAAGTAACACATATTTGTTGCGGCAGTTCAAACAAAAGTGAAGTATCTCTATAAAACTGTCTTTGTTTTCCCCTTTAATTCCACTCCTCATATAACTGATGCTAAATGTTTAGGTTGTAAACTCCTTATTTTGTCCTTTGCTTGTATAAACATAAACATTAGCTATACTAATAAAAATAATAGCAAATAACACTTTTGTAGTACTTAGGTTAAGTTAGGTATTTTTTTTAAGGACTGGACATATATTATGCTATACATATAATCCTATGAAATAAGTATAAAGAATTGCTCCACTTTATAGATTAGGAAGCTGAGGCACAGAGAAGTCAAGTAATTTGCCAAAGGTCACACAGCTAGTGTGTGGCTGACATAACATTCAAATGCAGATCGTCTTAATTACTAAGCTATCTCTCACACTTGGTGTTCTGGTTGGTTTATGTATAGAGGATTGTACCATATGTTTCCCATAACTTTTTCACATGCCTAAAAAAATACCATTGGCTTTTTTATAGGCAATGAAGATAGATCTAAGATATTCTCGCGCCTGGTGGCATCACTTTTCATTAGGTAGATGTATCATACTTTGTTCAACTACTCTCCTAAGATGAACATGTAAATTGTTTCTATTTTTTTGCCATTACAGATAATAAACAATAAACAGTCTTGTACATAATTATCTATGTACTTGCACTTTTATTTTTCTCAGAATTGGGCTTTTGGGGGTCAAAGAACATGCACACATTTTAAAGCCAAATAAATACTACCTGTTTATCTTCCCCAAAGGTAGTGAAAATTTATAGCTGTACCAAAAGTGAATCATAGTACTTGCGCCCCATACCCACTCTAGGACTTTTCTCACTACCTAATACTTTAAATAAAAGGTATTTTGTGAATATGTAACTTTTATAACAAATCTTTTATTTTATAGTTTTGCTATTTTGTCCTATTCCTGAGAAAACATTTGTGGGCCAGTCATAAAATGATTATATGAAAACACAAGTAAAATAGTTAAATGGTGGAATTATGAATGGCTGTTGGGAATTTTCCCCTTTTTCCTGATTTCAAATATACAGTTTTTGTTTTTCCCTGCCAACGGTGTTCTTTTCTTATTATTCATTCTCTTTTATCTCTATCATGCTCCAGGGAGGATCAAGGGGGGATAGACCACCATCTGTCCTACATAGTTTATACCAGATGATCTCTTAAAGTCCCTTCCAGCTCAATGGTTCTTTGAGAATATGAATTTAAAAAAAATCAAGTTACAAATTCCAAGATGCTGGCTTGTGATTTTATGGGGCTTGTGTGTGGTTCTATAAAAAATGTAGCCATGCTATTAAAACAAGTAGGGTGTACTCGTGTCTTGGGAAAATAGAATTTCTGGAAATATAGCAGCAACCAGAACTATCTAAAGGTTGTATATTCAGGGTTGTTTTAGATAACACTCTGACGCAGGACCCTCTCTACTTGGATCCTTTTGATTCAAAGGCCACCTTAAATATAAATATCTTAATCAGAACTATAACCACGGTGATAAATTTTCACTGAGGAAACTATTCCTGAAATGGACTTCATTAGAGCAAATGCGAATCTCTTAATCAAATTTCTATATAATGCAGTTATGTCATCTCTCTTTTGTTCAATTTTAATTTTTATTTTACTGAAATTATTTGCATTGGATTTAATTCTTTTCCATCTAAATTGAACAGATTTATCAGTTTTCTGTCTATATAAAATTGCAATGATTCTACTGTCATTTTTTTGGTGGACATTATTTCCGCAGAATTCATTTTTGAGTCTACTTTTGTAGGTCTAAGTTTTGTGATGAAGATTTGGTTCTTTTGTCATTTTTATTCAATATTACATTTTACAATATGCAGTTTTAGCCATCGTCAGTTTTGTGTTGACTTTTCAGCCATCAACATCCATTGTTTATCATGAATTTGAATAAAAGGCTGGTGGTTTGTCTGTATCTTCTAGCTAATCCATAATAAAATTGTGAGCACTTTTGTGATAAAGAGAGAGAGAATAGAGAATGCAGACAGATGTAAAAAGGGAGCATCACAGTCCTGAGGAATCACTGCAGAGATCCTGAGCGCACAGAGGGACCAAAACATCTGCAGGTTTAAGGGTTTGAAGCAAATGCCCTTGGGGTCAAAATGGCAGAATCAAACCATCTGTTTTCTTGTTGCTGATGTGAATGCAGATATCTCTAACTTCTCTCCTTGGCATTCTCTCACCAGGGTTCTTACCCAGATACTTAAGTCCCTCTCTGTCTGTCTTTGACCTCCAAAAAGTCAGAAGGTGGAGGTGGCGTATGTTAACTAGGATTCCTTTCAGGTCTGAGTGACCAAAAATCCAGAGTAAGTGGAACTCTGTTCTCACTGATCTGCTGGCAGGTTCTACTA
This sequence comes from Leptonychotes weddellii, assembly GCF_054177405.1. Taxonomy (NCBI): domain Eukaryota; kingdom Metazoa; phylum Chordata; class Mammalia; order Carnivora; family Phocidae; genus Leptonychotes; species Leptonychotes weddellii. The sequence continues at coordinate 98,871,329 of NC_138369.1, read as the reverse complement.
CTGGTGGAATCTTGGTGTAACTAAGCCAGAGAGCAAGGGAGCCTGGCAGAAGCTGCCTCTTAGGGTCAGCTTCTAGGGCACAGAAAAGGGCAGAAAATGGATATGGGCACAGAAAAGGGCAGAAAATAGTCTCCATTTGCGCACAAAGACTATCCAGCCTAAGGAGAGAAGACACAAGCTGATTTAAGATGAGACAATATTCGATAAATACCGTAAGTACCAGTTTCTATAATAATCCGATTAGCTCCCATTGACTGATTAGTTAGTTGCCTACCACTGTGCTAAATATGTTTCAGGCAGTATCCCATTCAGTCCTCCTGACTATCTTGTGAGGTAGGCATAATCGTTCTTACTTTAAGAAATAGGAAAACAAGGGCGCTTGGGTGGCTCAGTCGGTTAAGCATCTGCTTTCAGCTCAGGTCATGATCCCAGGGTTCTGGGATCGAGCCCCGCATCGGGCTCCCAGGGAGCCCGCTTCTCCCTTTCCCTCTGCCCCTCCCCTCTGCTTGTCCTCTCTCTCTTTCTCAAAATAAATAAATAAAATATTTTAAAAAAAGAAATAGTAGAACAAGACCGAGAGATATAAAGAATGTGCTGAAGATTACGTAGCAAGTGACAGACATTAGGGCTCTAAACAATTTTTTAAAGATCTTACTTACTTATTTGTCAGAGAGAGAGAGAGTGCGAGCACAAGCCGGGGGGAGCAGCAGGCAGAGGGAGAAGCAGACTTCCTGCTGAGCAGGGAGCCCAATGCGGGACTCAATCCCAGGACCCTGGGACCATGACCTGAGCTGAAGGCAGACGCTTAACCGACTGAGCCACCCAGGCGTCCCGGGCTCTAAACAATTCTGCTTTGCCCTATAGTCATGCTCTCAACCACAGTGTGATTTCCTACCCGTGGGTCAGCAGGAGCACAAGGCTTCCAGATGGAGGCATGCGGCTGCCTCACTCTAACTTCCTGTCAAGGGTCAGTCCAACACTCTTTCCTCCCAGTTTTTTTAAGAAAGGGAAATTGGGGGCTGGGAGCAGAGGGGACTGTGTTGGGGACCACGTGACAATTTCAGTTTTTCACCATCCATTGCTGTTCCCTTCAAGAAGCTCTTGCAGCTTCCTCTCTCAGCGCCGGCTTGGCTGGCAGCCAGTTTCTGAGAAACCTGAGCCATAGGCAGGTCCAACTCATTGGTCTGGTGGGATTTAGGGAAAGAAGTGGTTTACCTCTTACCTGCCTCAAGAGCTTACTTCTGGGCAGAGATCTCTGGATAAATCGGTTTCCCCATGACCCTGTAGGAGAGAAAGCCTATTTGTTGGGATGAGCTTCTTGAAGATAGAGAATGTATTTAAAATTACAAAATCTTTCCTGCTGCTCAAAGAAACCAAATTGGAAGAAATCCTGATTGAGTTCGACTGGTTTTCCATTTTTGTTTCTGTCAGCAACTACATGCAGTTGAGCTTCTAGACAAGACATAGGAAAATGAATGGTGCTGAACAACTATATTATCTTGGACCAGTCCAGTGGGGAAAAGTAGTAAAAAGCATCAGAACATTAGCCCTAATGGCTTTCCAGAGCAAAGTGCAATGGCTATGAAGACACACAATTGGTGAAGTCATTTGACAGACACTCGTGGCCAGCACTTTGTATAGGGCTAGAGCTGTCAACTGACTTCTTCTCCGTATGAAGTTTACCGTTACCACTGAAAATTCTCACAAGCACATTGTGTGCCACTAATCACAAAGAACCCAAGAGGGACCTACGGTTCCATTTCCCCACAGCCCTGTCTCCTTCAATTCAATGACAAGTTTCCCGAAGGGAGTACTGGGCACTTGGGATCTCGGCCTCATTTCCCATTCAACTCTCAGCTCCCTGACAGGTTGACCCTCTCCTCCTCCAGCCTCCCTAATTTCGCCATTGAGCTCATTTCACTTGGGAATTTGCTTGACCTCAGGAGCATTTGTCATTGTCCACCACTCCCTTATTTCTGGATTTTCTCTTTCTCTTTGTCTTCTGATTTTCCTCTGCCTCTCTGCCTTTCCCCTTTTCACTAACTTCTCTTTTCTCTCTTGCTTCCCCTTAAATTCGAATTTGCTCTTTGGTTCTTTCCTTGGCTATTGAGTCTCCTCCCTTAACACCCTCTCTATATTGTTTCCATTACCTTACCTTCTAGTCTTCACCCAGCAGCCACACACTAAGACACCCAATCTCTAGCCTCAGTCTCTCTCCTGTGTTCCAGGTCCATATAGATACCCAGCTTCCTTCTGGATGTAGCAGACATCCAGAGTCTGTGCTCTGCCCAGACTCCCTTGGGTCCTTTTTAGTATTTCTGCGTGTCACAGGCTCACGCCCCACTCTTCAAGCCTGCCCTTGTGGCTTCTTCCGAGGGCTGTCTTGGATTACTAGAGCAGCTTTGCCTACATGCAGGGAGAGTTGTAACTTTCCAGGTTTCTTTCTATGTGCATGCCCATCCCTTCCCCCAATCTGCCTCATTGTCACTCAAGAAAAATTCTTTATTTAAATTCAATTTATTCAACATATAGTGTATTATTAGATTCAGGGGTAGAATTTAGTGATTCATCAGTTGCATAAAACACCCAGTGCTCATTACATCAAGTGCCCTCCTCCTTAATGCGCATCACTCAGTTACCCCATCCTCCCAACTTCCCCTCCAGCAACCCTCAGTTCGTTTCCTAGAGTCCAGCATCTCTTATGGTTTGCCTCCCTCTCTGATTTGACCTATTTTATTTTTCCTTCTGCCTCATTGTCACTCTTAGCCAAGGGCCGGTGGGTACAGAGTATGAAAGCCCAGCTCCCTTGTATTGAGTGGTGCGTTGGGTCTGCCAGGAAGAAGATGCCAAGGTGGACTTAAGAGTGGAAGTAATTCTTGGAGGGTAATATCTATGAAGGTAAAGGACAGAGGAAGTGAGAGTAGGCAGAGAAAACCTTCACAGGTCTGACATCTGTGAAAGGAGAGAGAAGGAGGATTAGATAGAATGAGCCTCAGACTTCAGTGCAGTGCTGAGAAAGTCTCAGCTAGTCCAGTGGGATGCTCTAATGCAGACTGTAGAGGAGTCCCAGAAATGGTGAGTCGTTATAATTATACTCTTGTGCTCAGTGGGCTAGAGGCTGCTTGGGAGGCACATGTTCTCTCCGCTGGAAAGCAAAGGCTGAAAGCACCAATAACCAATTGCTAACAGCCAAATGCATTCTTGAAAAGAGGACGTAGTTGCTTGTTCAACTGGTTGCCACAGGTCGGGGAGCTGTGAGATGATTCTGACCCGTCAGAATTTACGCTAAAGCCTGTGTTGCCTCCCCCACGCCCTTATTAATCTCCCCCTGGGAGCACTTCCTTTATAAATAACTTGCACATGAATTCTTGACTTATAAGCTGTTTGGGAGAACCCAACCTAAGATATGGGCAAATCCAGTGTGATATTCTACAGACTCTTTAAATACAACATTATCAAAACTGAACACCTTGTCTTTTCATTTAGATTTTTCCTTCTCTGTAGCCAGTGACACCTCTGCCCACCCAGTTACCCAAGCTTGAAACCTGGGCACCACCTTTTGATCCTATCCTTATTCTGCACATGCAATACATGACTAAATCCTGTTTCTTTTCACTCATTATTTCTCAGATCCATATCTCCTCTCTAATCCTACTGACATGGATGCCACATCACGATCTTTTTGCTGGATTATGGCAACAGCTCCGTCACTAGTTTTGGCCTCCAGGATACCCTGCCCTAATCTATCCTCCACATTGCAGCCAGAATGAGCTACCTAAAAGTACAGGGGCTGTGTGGTGGAAGCAGAATCTGTAAATTGTGGGAAGAGCACAAAGGTCATTCTGAAGGTTGCAAGCAGTCTTTCCATTCTACAGTGCAAAAAAATTTTACTTTGAGAGTAGCCTATCCCTTGTTCTGAGAAGAACCCTTTGTTTCTTTTGCCTGTGTAGATAAGTCTTTTTTTTTTTAAGATTTTGTTTATATGAGAGAGAGAGAGTGTGCGCACGTGCGTACGAGCTGGGGTGGGGGAGGAGAGGCAGAGGCAGAGGCAGAGGGAGAAGCAGACTCCCCGCTGAGCAGGGAGCCCACGCGGGCTAAATCCCAGGACTCTGGGACCATGACCTGACCCGAAGGCAGCCGATTCACCAACTGAGCCACCCAGGAGCCCCTGCCCATGTAGATATACAGCAAAAGCCAACTTACTGTTTTTGAAAACGTCAATATGATGGGTACTTCTTGGCTCACCAGGGTCCTATGGCAAGGATACTGTCGGTGAGTATGAATAGGCAGCACTCCATGTTTCAGACAAGTCTGATCAGAGAGCCAAGCTGGGGTGGTGGTGGGGGTAGGGTATTAATTGGATGGAAGGATCTTTTTGAAGTTCATGCTTGAGTCATGGCTTTCCCAACTGTGGCGTGTGTGAATTATCCTATCCTCTTAAGAATTTCTAAAAATGAAAACTAGCCTTTTTCTCCATTAGAATAGTGATTTGTTAGACTAAACAGAAAACAATATCAAGTTATATGTATGTGTTTGGTTAAGGTGGACGTTCTCTACCTCAAACTTTTGGGGGCTGCTGGCCTAGCTATGCTTTGGGGATCAGTCATTTGGGGGGTACAAAGATTAAGTTCAACAGTTTATTACAGTCTTCTTCCCAACTAGAGTGTTAGCTTCTTGGTGGCAAAATCTTTGTCTGCTTCAGTTTTTATTTCCCTTAAATTCCCAGCATACAGTAGTTGTTCAGTATTTTTGTCTGAATGATAATCTGATTCTTACTACTCCATGTTGCAGAATGCTTATATTCCAAGTACCACAAGATAAACACTGAACTTGAAAAAGTAAGAAAAACAGATAATCTTGTGATTTTATAAAACGATGAAGTTAGCTTTTAATCTGAATTTAGTGAGCATTATTCAGTCTGCAGAATTCTGTTCTACTTTGTTTATTTTGGAGCAGTAAGTACCTTTACAGCCCTGTTTATTGATCAGTATGAGATAAGCTAATCTTTTTTCAATCCTTCTGTGGTCACCAATGTGACGGAAAAATGGCTCATACAAAGCTCCAAATGGATAAAGAGAAAAAGATCAAGAAGAAATGTGGCTCATGCCTTTGTATCACACTAGCATTACTGATAGCCCAAATAAAGCAGAGAAAATAATCATTTGTAGAATATCAGTCTATAATGTGTACCTTGGTATTTATACAGTTCCTGATCAATAACAAACCAGTTTTAACATGTTTGGTATGCTGTAATGATGGGCCAAAGCATGCAAAATGAAATTTAATTGGAACAAATGAAAAATATCATTCAAAAGCTTGAGATATGTAGCATAACTTAAAAAGACAATTTAAGAGAGTTTATTTGAAACTCAAGACAAATAAACAATGCTATTTTGCTGCTAAGAAAACAAATTCTATCTTAGGGTATATTACTAGGATATAATGCCTGAGAAAAATGAGCGGACAAGTTGTACTTTCTGTAAGTGCATCAAACCATACCAGAGATATTGTGTTTGATTCCACGTATGACTTTTTGAGATGGCCATTGACAACCTAGAAATGTTCCTATGTTGAATGGGGAAAGGGAAGAGTTAAAATTCACTGTAACTGTTATTAGTAAAACGGGGCTATGATGCACCCTCTGCCCTGTTCATCTACCTCTGCCCATAGATAAAGTAGGGAAATATGATAGATCTGTTAGAGTCAAACCATAAAAGTTAACACAAACTGGATGAGAAGAGAGAGATCCCATGAAACAGTATATAAAGTGCTATTTATACAGTATTAATATACATTAAACAAGTCTGAGGAAGAAAGCATCTATTAGAGAGGTGGGAACATGGAAAAAATGAGTCATAGAAGAAACGATGAGTCATGCCTAGCCAAGCCCAGTTCCAGACAGAAGGGGTCCAAAGTTATGGAGTTTTGCAGATGGTCAAGGGCATTTCTATTGTGACTGAAGAATAAAACCAGCTCTCGTAATTTGATCCCATTAAACATTCAAACCATCTACTTCCTTGTGTTCTGATTCTGTGCTCACCAAGCAAGCTCCCTTCTAACTTCAAAATGACTTCCTACGTGGGCTTGCCTACAGGGAGGGAATGTGCCAGTGTGCCATCTGAGTATTCTGGGATGTGTGACAATAATGGCTCTCGTTGTAAATGAGTCTGTTGGCATTCTGTATCTCATGGGCTTGGCTAATATGCGTCTGCCCTGGAGGGTCAGAGCCACTTTTGATGTACTTACAGAATCTGGTTTTAGAAATTGCAAAGCAGAGCCACAGACTCTGGATCACAGTATATTCACCAAGGTAACAAATTCCACTTCACTGAGAGTTCTTGGGAAACAAGAAAGTCTTCCGGAAACCAGAACAATAACCTTCTTATGAATAACCATAGCAGGTATTGTTATTTGATTTTTAGATATTACTTCATCAAATCTTGACTTCTCTTACTGAAGGGGCTAAATTTGATTCAATCAGCACAATGAAGTTTCACCAACTAATAGGCCATTCCTGACCACCCTAGATCTGACCACCCACTAATCTTCATGTTCAGTGCTTATTTACCTTTCTATCCCTCTACTCCACTAAAACAACTAGGACTAGCCCTTTCCTCAGCAATCTCCCCACCCCTACCTAAGAGCAGTTATTCTACTCAGTGTTACAGCCATTTTTCCATTCTCCTCCTACTTTATGCTACAGACCTCACACTTGCTTCTATTTTTGTTCCTGAGTTCTTGTATTCCATACTGTCTCCCATCTGCCAAGTATCCTTGGTTTGCTGGCTTCTATAAGGTCCAAGAGGCCGTCTCTCTTGTTGGCTCCATAATCTGCAGCCTGTGGGCAAGTAGTGCTCTGTCCCTGTGTCCAACCTAATGTTTTACATTCTCAGATAAAGTATTTAGTTTTTATTGCCAGCCTGAACCTTATAGCTTCTGAACCTCTGCTTGTCTGAGATAGGTGATCAGGCAGTGCCATCCATAAGAGCCTTGCTCGAGATAACCCTTCATCGAGTATTTGTTTGTTGACTGAATAACCATACCATTTGAGAAATCTGTAAACACTCTGGAGAAAGTTAAACAGATGAAAAGCCTTAAGAAGATGGAGTTGAAATCTTCATGCATTGAGTGTTATGTTGTGTGAATAAGGAATTATGATGGTTATGCGTAGAACCCAAGGGAGGTATAGATAGAAATTTCATGGAGTTGGAGGTGGGTATATATACAGGGGCAAGGAGGTTTGAACACAATGCAAAAACCTTGGTACCGGTATTACTAATATCCCTATTCATAGTAATATTCCCACATTGACATTAAGGTTTGTTTAGCACTTTACAGTATATTAAGGGCTATTCGTATGTATTGTCTTATTTAATCCTAATAAACAATGAAATAATTTTGTTGTGCTTTGCTATTTTACATACAAGAGACAGAAGCTCCAAAAAGTTAAAAACCACTGATCATAGAGTCAGTAAATGGCAGAGATGGGATTCAAAACCAGGTCCTTGGGTTTTAAATCTCCTCCTCCACATTTCCCCTCAGCTGTACTGCTTACACGATAAAGCAGCAAGAATGAACTCTGTTTGGAGACCCAGCTCAGGTTGAGAACAGAAATGATAAAAATCATTCAATGTAAAAGTGTAGCAAAATCATTCCCTCCTTTTGCTTTAATGTGGACTTCCTTGTGCTACAATAAAATGTCCATAAAGAATTTAGCACCATAGTTTCTTTTCTTAGAGACTGCCATTTGTTTTTCTTCCTTGGCAGTCTATCCACTGTGCGGCGTGGGCCTGAGTATTTCCCAGTGTGCTGCAAACTGTACACGTGCCACCCATTCGGGTGAATTACACTCACTTAGGAGCCAAGGCAAATGTCAGATGCTCATTCCGTAATCTACGCTTGCAATTTTTCTGAATTTCCTCTGAAACACTGCCCTATTTGGGTGTCATTTCTGAGATAGGTTATGGGTTATGGTTGCCATTTTCAAATGAAGATTTGAAAATAAAAAGCCCTATTCGTATCCAGCCGCAGAAAACCACTTAAGCTCATCTCCATGAAATTGATGTTAAAATTTAAGAACATAACTATATTAACTCTTGAACAAACGAGAACATAGACGGAAAAGAGTTTTGGAGAACATAGCTCTATGCAAATACGGGGGAAGTCATAATTACTAAAACTTACACGGAGGTAAATCTTCAAAATCTAGCTTTGCAGCAGCAGAAATCGTTAATGCTAAATGATTAATTATCCAAAAGAATATAAATCCAGATTAGTGATAAATGGTTCTAAAAGCAGAAAATTTCTGTCAAAATTTCACGCTGAGGGGATAAGGTAGATCTAGGAATGTCAACCAAAACAGGAAACTTGATTTCATGATATGATGCAGATTCAACAACACCTCTTGAATGGCTACTATCTAGACATTTTTTACATTAGTTCTCTCAATCAGGTCTTCCAGTAAATCTGTGAGGTAGATATTATTTCTTCCATTTTACATATAAGAAAACTGGAGCTCATATGATAGGCTCTTATTCAATGTCACATCAGTAGTAAGTGAAAGGCACCAGGATCTGATTCTAAGTCAAATGTCTGTCTCCTTGCCACTTTCCAAACAGAATACACAGATTTAACCATTGTCTTTCTAATGGTCAAAAGAACTGCTTCAGAACTCATTAACTTTGTATTTCTGTTCAGAGGGAGCTACCAGCTGGAGAGGCTGCTCTTTTGAAGGCATTTCTGGGGCGCCTGGGTGGCTCAGTTGGTTAAGCGACTGCCTTCGGCTCGGGTCATGATCCTGGAGTCCCGGGATCGAGTCCCGCATCGGGCTCCCTGCTCAGCGGGGGGGTCTGCTTCTCCCTCTGACCCTCTTCCCTCTCATGCTCTCTCTCTCTATCTCATTCTCTCTCTCAAATAAATAAATAAAACCTTAAAAAAAAAAACCAAACCAAAACAAAACAAAACAAACAATACCTGAAGGCATTTCTGTCCCCACAGAGGCACAGAGTGTGGGTCTTTCTGGCCATTCAATGGTGATGCAAGCAACAGCCAGGGTGGGCCATGTATTTCAGGGAGACATTACAGTCATGTCAGATTGCAAGGCTGTACTTTTTTTCTATCTGACATTTTTGAGGAATCTGCTTTCTTGTGTTGGGGCTAAAGACTAAAATTCAGGCCCAGGTTTCTTACAAATGAAGGCAGAGAGTTGTAGAAGAGTCAGTTGCCTATCTCTGCTTTTCTTCATGCATGCATGCACACTCTCGTGCAGAATCTAATCTGGCCCCATATGGATAGAAAAACACGTTCCCTGCTTCCTTCTCAAGAAAAAGATAAGGTTTATCCCCAAAGATGAAGGCCAGAGGATTACCCAGATCACCAAATGGAGAAGATTAGACTTAACCCCCAGATGCAGAGACCTGCATTATGGAACTGACCTGAGAAAGGATTTGCAGGTCTATCATACACAGTCACTGGTATAATCAGGATTAGAGCACCTCCATTTCTCATCTGTACCTCAGAACTCAAGATAACTTCAGACCCTGAGAATCGATGTTCCATGTGCTGGAAAAGTGGACAGGACTGCACAAACAGACTTTTTGTTGTTATTGTTATATTGTTGTCAAACTATTTTATCTTTAATCTCCAAAACAGAAGAAGCATCACAGCATCAATTACTTCTGTGAAGTTAAATAAAATTATCAAAGTGTAGGAGATTATCTGTATTAGTCAATGGAAAATTATTGAATATTTACTCCAGAGAAGATATTATGCTAGGTACTAAAAGGGAAGGAGAGAGAGAGAGAATTTTTAAGGATTTAAAAGAGTAGCAAAAACATTTGCCATTTATTGAATATCTGCTATGTTCTGGGAACTGTACTAAGAGCTTTATAAACACACCATCTTCACAACAAGTTAAGAGGTAGACAGTGTCCTATTTTGCAGAATATGAAAGTGAGACTCAAAGATTAAACAAGTCAGTTGTTCAAGGTCACACAGAGAGTTAATGATGGGGTAGAGATTGGAACTCTGGTTTAAAGTCCTCTGAAGGCTCTGTCCAGCACACCACACTGTCTTCCAACCTAGGCGGAGAGATCTGTGATGAGGGTCTATGAGGAAATAAAATAGATTTTTAAAAACCATAGGCTCATGTTTCCCTTTAATATGTAAAATGTTATACACTGATTATAAAGATGCCCTCAGACCTCTTTGGGTTTACTGTCAGAATTCCAGGACACATCAGTTTAAACAGTCTCAGGGATGGTAAATCTTTGATCTTTTCTCTTTAGACAAAACCTCATTTTTTTTGGTATGGGTCTGATTTTTGGAAATAGTCAAGTTATTAATGGCTCAATCCAGTAAATGAGTTAAACTAAGTAATAAAATAAAAAAGAAAAAAAGGAAAGAAACTAAAGTGTGATCATAAAATAATGAGAATACAATTATATATACTTCTTGGAGTGTTTGTTTCTGAACCAGCGCTACTCTCTTACTGTCTTACCTCATGTGCATATAAAAAGAGAGAGAGAGAGAGAGGAAGATTTTACAATAAAAAGGAGACCATATTCAAGATCCAGTGAATGGTAGAGAAATATGAGTGATGAGGGTCAGATTTCGGAGGGCTGGGATGGGTCAAGGTTCGTAATAATAACAACTTGATCTGAAATTATTTGCCCTGTAAACTTTTCCCTCAGTTACCTCTTTTTTTCACCGAAAAAGGTGAAACTGACCACCTCACATAAACATATCAAAACTCAGGATTTAATTTTTAAAAATATTTTAATGCTTTGAATAAGAAGTTACTAAGGATCATAAAATATTAGAAAGCAATAGATTTAAGATGTAAATGTCTGGCTCATCCAGAAGAGTCAGCACTTTAAAGCAATTGTCTCAAAGAAGGGCACTCAAGGTAATCCACAAGGGTTCAGGAAGAACATTGTAACTTCCACTTCTATTAATTTTTAAAAATCTCTTCCTTTTAAAATTTCTATTTTTATATATGTTTTATAATCCATATAACCTGTTAGTTCAATATTACATGAATATAATTGATAAATAGGTAAACACAATATGTAAATATAAGATATACTACATCTATAGTATCTATACTATATCTATAAACTATATTAATTGATGAGGTGGTATGTGATCAAAATTCTTTGAGGACCACTGCTCTATATCTAGTCAAGAAAGACTGAGCAGAGCAGGGACAATATATACAATATAGTGCTATCAAGTGGCAGACGCAGCACCACTTTATGTGATTATTTTTTCCTGAAGTAGAGCCATAGGAGGTTGTCGGGAATAAATTTTTCAATGCTTTGGCTGTTTACCATCTTAGAGTCTTTCATGTTCTTTCTGCCCTGTGACTTGGACTTAGGCTGATGTAGTTGAATGAGCCACTCTTGCTGGGTGAAAGCCAATAAAAGAAAGTCTCAGTCTAATGTGCTCCACTTAAGGGTGGAGAAATAGGATTATGACCTAAGTGAAATGGACAAGACTGGCTACAATTAATAAGATGTTTGATCTCCATGGCTGAGATGCATGCTGAAGAAGTGGTTTCATTGACTGGTGCTGGGAAGTCATTACGATGCCATGTTTGGTATTGTCAAGCATGAGATTAAAAAAAAAAAAAAACTTGTAAAATAACTGTTAGAGCTGAAAGAGCTTAGAGGTCGTCTGGTCCCCCCTCTCATTTTACTGTAAGGAAACTGAGATTCACAGAGTTAGAGTTAGAATGTTACATAAGGTTATGTTATATGAGACTTTGTCTCATTAACACCAGAGGTAAAGATAGTCCAGGGTCTTTTGGGCCAGCCCAACTCATGGTTGGGCTCAGAAAAAGGAACTGGTACTTGAGAACAAGAAAATGTTTTACTTTATAAGGAATGCAAATTCCACATGACTTATGTTAGCATGTTTTTCAAAATTTATATAGGAAAACTGTTATGAGGACACAATTTTAAAGAGTCCACATTGTGATATATGGATGGACTACGTGTAATGCTCCAGAAAATATTCAAATATAGCAAATCTTGGTTTTATTCTATGGATATAAGCCATTTAGCATTTTATTTATCCTCTCAGGTCAGAAATATTAAATATTATAGAAATGTTTTGTAATGGCCAATGTTGGAATTTTCCCAAGCATTTTTATGGATAATCCTTGGGAAGTTTTCCATGTATTTTTTTATTGAAAGCAACTGAGAACATAATGCAATGGTAACTCTCATAAGGAAAGAATTATTTTACTCTGTATGACTTTTCTGGAAGAAGCTTTTTAGCCTGTGTGTCCATTAATTTAAACATTTCTTCTGAGGATTTCTAGTGTAAGTTTATGCTTCTGCAATATCACTTGCCTTTCCCATATTTCCATTCCCCCTGTCTAGAATGTCCTTCTTGCCTGGCTAATGTCTCTATTTCCTTTCAGATATAGCTCAGGGGTTGCTTTAGAGACTTTCCCTTGGCTACTCCTGCATCTCCCCCTTAGCAGGAAAAATGAGTCTTTTTCTTTTGGAGTACTTATCAGGCTCTGCTGAAATTATCTGTGGAATTTTCTATTCCCTATGCTAACTCTTGAGTTCCAGGATGAGAACAGAGAGCATCCTCTTTATTTATTTCGACATTTTCAGTGCCTAGCAGTAGTCTACCTAGCACATGGTACCTGCTAAAACATGTTACTAGAGAAACACAAATTATTTTCAGAATCTTATTAAAGAACAACTAAAAATATCCTAAAGTCTAATGTAGACTAGTTATAGTAATTTGCTATTTAATTCAAATGATCAACACCTCTTGCATCAAATAAACCATTTTGTTGCTTTGAAAGAAACATCTTGCATTTGATTTACATCAACAGTGTGTTATCGATAAGTCTTAGAGCTTTGGAGTGAGCTAAGAGAATTCTAAGTAATTACCTTTTGAGAACATGAGTTGCTAAAACTACAACTAATAAAGTATTGGAAAGGCAAGATGATACTCTGGCCTCTGTCTCTCCTTTGAAAATTGTTTATTTTGTTCTGTTTCTATCATCTTACATTAATGCCTATAGATCAAAAGGAATTATTACTTTAATATACCAGAATTTTTTTTTTTTTTTTTTTTTGTCCTAGGCAGCCATGCAATGCATGCTTTAGAAATGTAGTCCCTTGATAAATGTATTTCATGCCAATTTCTCTCTGGATGAAAAATAAATGTTTTAACCTATGATTCCATGTTTCTGATCCCGGTGGGTTGACACATTATAGATGCATATCACTTCTAAATTTAAATTAAGGAAGGAAAATAGCTGTAAATTTTATGACCTAGATAAAAATCATATTCTTTTACACTCCCTTATCCTTATAGCTTGATAACTTCTTAGGTTTTGAGAATTGATCTAAAAAATCTAATTTCCTTCTGACTATTTATGGATCTCTCTCCCTTTCTATTCTTCAATTAGCATTGGCAGGGAAAAGAAAGACTTGCCAGTGTGATGCTTGAGGTTTGATTTTCTTGTATTAATTTAAACCTAAACTATTGCAAAATTAAAATATTGCCAATGAAGTTCCCATTAAAAAAAAAAATTTAGCATGAGTCTTTCCCACTGTATTCCATATCCACCTAACAAAGCTAACAAACTAACAAAGGATATACTTTCATCTTTCTCCCAAATATCCATTATGCCAATGATAACTTTTTTCAAGAAATAAGTCTGATCTGTGTGTGTTTCTAAGTCCCATTGTCCCCCTGAACGACTAGATTTGTGTTTATGAAATGTACCCCCCTACCTAAATTTTAGCATGTTTAATTTCAACAGGGAACACTTTTTATGTCAAGATTAAGGAAGCCAGACTTAGAAGGCATGTGCATGAGTAACTTATAGACAGGAAGTGAATCATGCAGGGGTGATATTTAAGAAAGCCCAGATATGGCCTTATCAGTTGTTCAAACATTTAAATACCCCCATTCTGATCAATTAGAGCTGCTTTCCAGGCTTCTCACACACCCTTTGAGTCCCTCAGCCCCCTTCCAGAGAGCCCCCTCCAGCTCTACTCCTGCTCTGGTTAGCCTTTGTCTGGGCATTTCCAGTTGTGAGATCTTTGGCTTTTCACTCTTAGGCAAATGATATGAAGAGGGCAACAGATTCACTGGAAAACATGGAGTTTCCAACTGGATCTCAACTCCCTGCGAAGTTAGAATTGTAAAACATGGAGTAAGAAAAAATAGTTGAGACTCCATTTTGGAGCCCAGGTTGGGGAATGTCTTCAGAAGATTCTTGTTTTTCTTACGCTACACAAGCCAAGGTTGTGTGCTGGGCTTACTACTAAAGCATGTGTGCTTTTATACATCAGGTGGAGCCTCTCAAAACGCAGCCATGGAAGTTTAGTTCCTTTGTTTGCCACCCATAATTTTCAGCTTGTGTTGTCAAATTTGCATTTGAAGTCCCTATTAAACCACAGCATCAAAATAGTGATGACAGTCGCTGCAAAATATAAGAAATCAAAAGAAAAGAAAAAAAAATACCCAACCTCTGAAGAGAAGAATGGCCCCAAATGCAGTAATTATGCAGAGCTGTGAAGAGCCTCATTCACATATAATGCATACTTGGCGTGAGGGAGGAAGTGCTGTACAAACAAATCTGAGCAGAACCTACAATTCCCATCCGCCAAACACTGTGCAGGAGCTGCTCCTGCCGTCTAGACGGGAGTGACTCAGAAAAATAAGTAATTTGTAGTGGAGCATAGGCACTCGGGGAAATCTGTCAAAATCAGCGTGGAATTCGTAACAAAAGGAAGATAAATTTGGTTTGTTTGTCTTTGTTAAACCAAACACTAAACTGAGAGAGGTGGGTCTCTAACTGTTCAGCATTTCCTGTTTGTTTATTCTGGCTGGGAAAACTTTGATTCTTACAGATTTTGATGAAATCTGATATATTTGTTACAAGATAAATATTTTAAATCCAAAACAATACATTTACATAGATTTTCTTTTCTGTTTCTTATTTTTATTGTACCAAATGGAATAAAAAGTAAACCAATCCTCTTTCCATTCCTCATTTCTATCTCCCAGAGGTAGCCGATTTCAACTCTCTTCATCACCTTCTCTTTTGGAATATACAATCTGTCCACATTTCTACCTAGCATGCCTGGCCAATTTTCCTGTTACTAAGCAATCTAACCTATCCAAACCCTTGAAAAACAAATCCCCCATCTTCCCCATATCCTATCTTCTTCACATGTTGCAATATTTTAATAAATATATATTTAGTGCTTACGTTTTTTTTAGTAAATATTACTCTACTGCTGACCTAAGGAGTCTCCTAAGATTACAGATTTATTTATTTTTTTTCACGAGTTAAGACTTGCCCTACCCCACCCACCTCCACCTTAGGCTTAGGACCACTCTATATTCCTTTTCTCCTACTCCAAATTTTTCAGATCTGTCAAATCACCTATCACTAATATTTTACAAATATTTAACTGTGTCAGATAATCTAATTGTTCTAATCCTCCCTCTTTAACGGAAAGTTTTATTCCATAACCCTCTGTTGCTCTTCCAACTTTGATTGCTTCTCTGTAAGCCTGTTATATGCTGATGTCCAGCACTTCCCTACATTTTTCTTTGACTTATTTCTTGTGCCTTGTGTCCCCATCTTTTTTGGTTTACTTGTTTATATTGCCAAGAATGGATTCTCAATATACTTCCTAATCAAGAATGCATGAGAAGTAAGTTATTTTTTTGGCTCTGGAGGATGGAAAAAAGTCTTTTTTTGCCCTCACGCTTCAGTTTTGGTATGCCTCACTTGAAATTTCATGCTAAAATTGCTCCCCTCAGAATTCTGAAGGCATTACTTCATTCTTTTCTAGTTTTCAGGATTGTTGTTGAGAAGTCTCATGACATTTTTTTTTTTGGATCCTTTGTAGCTGATCTATTTTTCCCTCTCTGAAAACCATTAAGATTTTCATTTTCCTCCTAGTGTTCTGGAATTTCATGGTGGCATGCCTTATTGACAGGGTCTTGTTTTCACTCTCTCTTCCATTTATTGTGCTGGCCATCAGTGTCACTTCCCAATCTGAAGACTTGTGCTGTCCAGGTCTGGGACATTTTCATGTGTATATCTTTGATATATTTCCTCCCTTCACTTTTTCTCTGTTCTGTCTTTTGGGACCTTCTATTAGCCATATGTTGGGCCTCCTGACTTGGTCTCCTAACTTATTTTTTTATCCTTTACTTTTGTTGTTCTCTTTTCTGGGAGATATCCTCAATTTGACCCTCCAGTTCTTCTACTTAATGCTTTTATTTTTGGCTTTACATTTTCAGGATCTTTCTTGTTCTCATCATTCCTTTTCCATAGCAATTGTGGTAGAGATATCCTACTTTGACCCAATGAGTTATCCTGTAATAGAATCTTCTCCTCTTGAATTCAGGCTTGCTTCTAGCCAATAGAATATGGCAAATGCAGTGGGATAGTCATTCTCTTGATTTGTTTATGTCATACTGTAAAGGTGGAAGTTAAACTAGAACTATGTTATGTTATATAAGAATCTGTCTTAGTAGAGTGAGAGATTCTCCCTGGCCTTGAGGAAAGGAGCGTCATTAGTGAGAGAGGCTAGGAGAGTGCCACCTGGTAAAGAATTGCAATCGGCTTCTAGGAGCTGAAAGCAGAGTCTCCTGCTGACAGCCAACAAGAGAACGGGGATGTACGTTATACGTGGACTGAACACAATCCTTTATTCTATTAAGGTATTTAATAATAAAAGATTAACAATTGTTTAAAAAAGAGAGAGCAGGGACCAACAACTTCTTACAACCACAAGAGACTGAATTCTGCCAACAGTCACATAAGCTTGGGTGAGAACTCCAAGCTTCAGAAAAGAACACAGCTCAGCTGACTTCTTGGTTGCAGCCTGCTGAGACCATGAGCAGAGAAACCTGCTAAGCCATACCTGGACTCTTGACCCACATAAACTGTGAAATAATAAGTAGATGTTGTTCTAAGCTTCTAAATTGTGGCAATTTGTTATGTAGTAATGAATACCAAATAGAGCAATCTGCTATTCTAACCCACTGTTGCAACATCACCTCTTATCTGTCTGAAGATTTCTTTGCTTTCCTAATGGTTTGTTTCCTCTACTTAAAAAACACATGTTTTTATTGCTTTCATGTCGGAGATTTTCCACAAATCTCTGACAAAAACTGGATGAAAGTTCACAATTAAAGCAAGGGACAAAACAGCTACTTGAGAGTGCTGTGGAACTTACCGGCCAGAGTGATATATCACCTTTTTGTGTTTGCTTGTTAAGGACCCCCCAGTTATACTAATTATAGGTTTTTATCTCTGGGTTCATTTAGTTTTCAAGAGAGAAACTTCTAATGCCCTGCCTGGTGGTGAATGTCTGGTTCCTGCCTTCTGGAGTCAAGGTAAAGAGAAGAGGTTGGATTGAGAGTCCTAAAATGTTGATTTTAACTCAATCTTTCTATCTTTAGTTCTGAGCTTCACACTTGGTCTCCACAAACAAATAAACACTCGCCCAGGTTTTTAGTTTTTGTTGATTTCTGTGTGTTAATACCCTCCCTTGGTTGATTTCAAGTTACCAGGAGTGTGTGACATGAATATATGAACAGAGTTGGGAAGAGATGTGTACAATTGGCTCTTTTTTTTTTTTTTTAAAGATTTTATTTATTTATTTTGACAGAGAGAGAGAGAGACAGCGAGAGAGGGAACACAAGCAGGGGGTAATGGAAGAGGCAGAAGCAGGCTTCCCGCCAAGCAGAGAGCCCGATGCGGGGCTCGATCCCAGGACCCTGGGATCATGACCTGAGCCGAAGGCAGACGCTTAACAACTGAGCCACCCAGGCGCCCCTACAATTGGCTCTTGAAAGCCCTTATGCACTGTCCCTAGCACAGTACCGGGTCCCAGAGTCCAGAGAGTCTCCATTTCAATTTCGCTGGAGAATAAACGTTTAAATATACCGCACGTATGCCGGTCACTGCAATAGAGAGCTGGATATTGCAAAGGAGAAACTACATGGAAAATGAGGGTTTAGTGTTAAAATTTCCCAGGTCCTAACTCTTAATTCAATTTTGTAATCACAGGACCTCGGGGTTTGAAAACAAAAGAATGAAATTCCTGGGTGTGGCCATGAGTTTTCTTGGACTTAGGAGATTTTCACATTGGTGCTTGTTCTCTGTTGTCATATTGGATGACTGAACTAAATCAAGATTCAACCTTCTTGGTATAATCCCAGAAGAAAAGACAATTTTTATTCTTAGAGCCTTAATTAGAAGTCTCACACGTGTGCCCTTTAACAGGCAAGGGACTTTCAAATTAAGGGTCCACATTTCCCTGACATGGTTTAAACCTGTCTTCCTTTGTGAGCATCATCAGCATAAGTGACAGATTTATTGGAGCTCATCACATCACCCTCCTCCCCTAGCAGTTCAGTTGGCCCCCAAGTCAAATCAGGTTAGAGCAAAATCCTGGGCAAACTAGCAGTGCCCCAGGTCCTTGCCAGATGATCCAATTCCAAAGCAAGGCCCAGTTCCAAAACTTTTGTTCCTAGTTTGAGAGACATGGCTACAATACAATAGAATACTGTTTGTGCTTTCTGACAAAGAAAAGGGCAGTAGAGGCCAGAGGCCAGTTTACTAAGACTAAGCTTCTCTTCTTTCCCTGAAGTAAAAGGGGAGAAGCCTTGGCAGCACCCTGAGGAAGAGGGAGTCCTGGGAAGAAGCTGGCTAGTGTCTCTAGCCCTTCTCCTCTCTACTTGAGGGTTTCTATCTGGCCCTTCTAATCTCTGCAGAGTCTACCAGGCCAGCTGGGCAGCTGCATTCCAAGGAAGAAGTGCCTCTTTGAAGTTGGCAGCTGTAGATGTCTAGCCCTATGTCTTGCTAAAGCTCTGCTGAATAATCAAAATAATTGAGACTTGGGCTGCCTTCCTTCCAGAAGAGGTTTCCTAGGGCAAGATGACATATGGCCACATTTTAAGTCCTCCAAACAAGCCAGTTGCAAGGTGGTTGCCAGGTCAAGTAAAATCCAGATGGTGTCCTCTGCATTCCCAAGGTACTTTGCACATACAGAAAGCACAGCTTATTTTTTCTTACCATATTGGTTTTGTCTGCCTCTTTTTTTGAAAAGTGAAATTTTGAGTATTTTTTTTTATAAAAAGTAGAGTATGTATGCATTAGGGAAAATGTAGAGAATGCAAATAAGTGCAAAAAGAGAGAGAGAGATTAGGTTATGCCATATTGTAAAGCTGTACTGCTTAATCCTAAAAACATTTTTTCATTGTAGTAAAATACAATCTTAACCATATTTAAGTGTTGTAATTCAATGGCAGTAAGTACATTCACAGTGTTGTGTAACCATCACCACTATCTATTTCCAGAATTTTTTCATCATAATAAGTAGAAAATATGCAACCATTAATCAATAATTCCCTATCTTCTATTCCTTCCACACTCTGGAAATCTCTATTCTACTTTCTATCTCTATGAGTTTGCCTATTTTAAATAGTTCATATAAGTGGAATTATACAGTATTTGCCCTTTTTGTCTGGCTTATTTCATTGAGCATACTATTTTCAAAGTGTATCCATGCTATAGTACGTATAAAAACTTCATTCCTTTTTATGGCTGAACAATACTCCATTTTGTTCAACAAAATGTTTTGTTGAACAAAATGTTTACCACATTTTGTTTATTCATTCACCTGCTGATTGAACTTAGATGGTTGCCACCTTTTGGCTGTTATATATGAACATTTGTCTGCAGGCATGTGTTTGAGTTCTTATTTTCAAGTCTTTTGCATTTATACCTAGGAATGGAATTGTTGGGTCATATAGTAACTCTACGTTTAATTTTTTGAGAAACCACCAAACTGTTTTCCAATAGCTGTTCCATTTTACATTCCTGCCAGCAATACACAAAGCTTCTGTAAGGGTTCCAATTTCTTCACATCCTTACCAATACTTGCTATTTTTTTCTTTTTAAATAATAACCATTCCAGTGGGTGGGAAGTGGTACTCCACTGTGCTTTGAATTTGCATTTCCCTAATGACTAATGATGTTGAGCAACTTTTCATGTGCTTATTAGCCATTTGTATGTTTTTTCAGAGAAATAACTATTCAAGTCCTTTGCCTATTTTTTAATTGGTTTGTTTTTCTTTTTTTGTTTCCAGTCACTTTTATACATTTTAAAAAAATTCCATAGATGAGATCATACACTATGTAATTTTGTACCCTGATTTTCCACAAAACTATTAAGATTACTTGTTTGTTTTTCTCCTTTATCATACTAAGCCCTTGAAGGGCAGTGACCAAGGTTATGTTCTGAACCTCATATTTTAATCAAAGAAAAATTATAATGCTTTTTCATGCCTCTGTGTCTTTGCACTCCCTCTGGCTGCCATGGTCTTCACAACTTCCTTTATTTGCCTGGTGATCTCCTACTTGTCCTTCAAAACCCAGACTTCCCTGACTTTTATTTATTTATTTATTTTTAAAAGGTTTTATTTATTTATTTGAGAGAGAATGAGCAAGAGAGAGCTCTCGCATGTACAAGTTGGGGGAGGGGCAGAAGCAGACTCTCCACTGAGCGAGTAGGCCAGAAACCCGGGCTTGAGGTGGGGCTCAAGTTGGGGCTCAATCCCAGAACCTTGATATCATGACCTGAGCTGAAGGCAGCCGCTTAACCAACTGGGCCACCAGGCGCCCCTGACTTCCCTGACTTTTAAAGCAGAGTTGATAACTTCCTTTTTTTTGGTCTCACCATTTATCACAATGTATTGTAATAATTTATTTACTTGTCTATCTTCCCTCCCAGTCTGTGAGGTCCTTGAGGGCAAAGTGATTGCTTTATTGATCTTTGCATCTTCAGTACCTGTCAGGGATCCTGGAACATTACAGATGTTTAATAAAAGTATGTTGAATGTTGTGTGAAGGAAATGTGGACATTTATTTTAAAAACATACAGTACTTGTCTGCAAACATAAATGAAGTTCAGTTATTTCTTTTGTACAGGGATCAGGGAACAAAAGTAACAACAACTAACAAAAAAAAGCTTTGTGGTTTACAAAGGGTTTTCGTATGCTCTGTTTTATCTTTATAACAACCTTATTAGGGAAGTGGAATTGACCCCACTTTATAGACACAGAGGTTCAGGGAGGTTGTGACTTGCCCAGGGTTACATAACTGGTGAGTGTTGTACTGTGGCAGGTTGTTTTCATTTTGGAAATCACACTCTGTTGCTGATTGTAAGTGCCAAGGCTGTTAATGGGCAAGATTTATCCTTTAAGCTAATTTCCCAACCTCTGAACAACTAAGACTTGGTGGGAATAAAATGTTAAGTCAGAAGCTCAAAGATAAACTGAAAGTTTTTTTTTTTAACAAAATGGAATAGAGGGAACTAATCTCTAAAAAAAGGAAATCTCTGAAATAATCAAATGGAGAAGATTTACCCAGAAAAGGGAAATTCAGTATCTTCTTAAAGATTAAAAATAATTTTAAAAACACAAAGTCAGGTGCTGCTCTGAGATATCATTAATATTTCAAATTTTATGGCCATGTTATCAAGTATTTATATGATTTGTTATTTTTGACCCTGTTTTATTGCCTTTGTTTCATATGTAGAAAACGCCTATTCATAGCTGTGTCCATGTGTGTTGTTGGCTTTTCCTAAATTCTGAGTTTAAATGAATAGGTTTGGGTTCACATATCTGTTATATTTCATTCTTTTATTTTTCCATTTCTAGAATTTTCATATGATTACTTTTTATAGAGTCCAATTCTCTGGTGAGATTCTAAATCTTACCTATTTTTTGAACCTAATAATCATTTTTTTTAAGTTGGTATCTGAAAGGTCTAATATCTCTATCACCAGTGCATCAGCTTTCATTGTCTGTTTTATTTTGTTTTTCTTCTTTTCTTAGTCTTATTTCTTGACATGCATGGTAACTTTTGATTGAATGTTAGACACTGTCAATGAAGCATTGTAGAAGCTCTGGATGATGTCATCTTTCTTCAGAGAAGATTCTATTTATTCTCTGGCAGGTATTAGCAAATCACCACAATCCAGTCACTTGAGGCTGGGTTTCAAAATTTGTGAGTTTTTTCTTATTTGGTCACTTGCACTTCTTGAATGTAGTTCTCTGTGTGCTTAGAGTATTTAACAGGGCTCTCTTTGGTAAGACTTGACCTTCATTTTTTTTGGTCTCTCTGGTATTATGACATGGCCAAAAACTCCACTCAATTTCTCAGTTATGTTCTGTTTGGCTTCTTAGCCTTTTGCTCTGTGTCCCTTAAGAATTAACAAATACCCTGAGATGAAAACTTGCACAGAATGTTGGGCTCACTTTTATGCATTATCCTTATTTCTTGGGATCTTGGCTCCTGAAGTTCTGGTTGTGTTAGCAAGCCCTTTTTTGTAGTCCATTGAGCTCTATGGGCTTATCTATCTTTTAGCAGCTGCATTCAGCCCTAAGATTTTTAAGAATGAGCAAATGCCCTAAGGACTATAGCAAAGCACACAATATTGGGATCATCTCAGTAAATTTCTCTTCTCTTCAGTATCTTGGTCCTCAAGTCCTAGCAACCCTAGGTGATTAGAGTGTTGGAACTTTCAGTCCCACCCCACCCCACCCCCCAATCTCAGGGTAGGGGAGAGGGGCTGGAGTTTGAGTTCAACTGCCAATGGCCAATGATTTAATCAATCATGCCTATGTAATGAAGCCTCCATAAAACTCCAGAAGGACTGGGTTTAGAGAGTTTCCAGTTTGGTGAAAATGTGAAGGTGAAGGGAGAGCATTGTGCTCAGCAGTAGCCTGGAAGCTCTGTGCCCTTTCTTCCACACCTCACCCAATTTATGTCTTCCATTTGGTTGTTCCTGTTATAACCTTTTATAATAAACTGGTAATCAAGTTCTGTGAGCCACCCTAGCAAATTAATAGAGCCCAAAAAGGGGGTCATGGGATCCTCAGATTTATAGTTGGTTGGTCAGAAGTTCAGGTGACAACCTGGACTTGCAATTGATATATGAAGTTGGAGGCAGTCTAGTAGGACTGAGCCTCTAATCTGTGGGATCTGATGCCATCCCCAGGGAGTTAGAGTCAAAATTGAGTTAAATTATAGGACACTAGCTGGTGTCAGAGAATTGCATAATGTATGAAAAACCCACACATCTGGTGTCAGATTGTGAGAGTAAAGGAGACACACGCAAGAATGTATTTTTCCTTTAGAATAGTATTTTCCTCGTAAGGTTGCCGTAAGGTTTAAATGAGGTACTTTGCTAAGAACAGTGCCTGACATACAGTGAGTGCCAAGTAAATGTTGCTTTCTTGCCCTTTCCTTGCTTAAGGCCATCTCTATGGATTAAATATATTTGCCTCACTGTATAGTTTGAGTTAAAAAAAGGACAAATAAATATTTTAGAAGAACTTAAAAGATTCTTTTCTTCCACAGTGGCTCTGAGAAGCCCATGGTCTATAATTACAAAAGTCCCACTGCCAAGTGGCAGCTGACTACCAGCACTGTCTTCCCCCGACACTTGCCAATCTCAAGGTGTGTCCAAAAGAGAGGGCAGGAATGCAATCTAGACCAGGTTTCTCAGGGCCTACCTTAGAGAGAACCATATAACAGCGTACAGAATACCAGCATGTGAGGACATTTCTTGTAACTGGATGGTCTTGTTAGTTTGACCTAAGTGTGAAAAAGTCAACTACTATCTATACTCTCAAGCACCATTTTGCTTGCTAAGCTTTGTTTAGCAAGGAATTTAATTTGGAGGAATTTAATCTCTTAGATTTATTATTATATAATATAATGGGTCACTCATGTTCTGGTGGACCACCGATGGGAGTTGGTGAAATCATGTCTGGGTAGATCCTCCAAGGAACATAGGCAGAAATGATGGATTCCAGGTCCCATCTGATGCAGTAGCTGAAAGGGCACACGGCCCCTGATGTGAATATGAAGATGGACTCAATAAGGCTTCATTTCCAAAATAAGTAAGTTGCTTCCTTTGATTTTTTTTTTTTTTTTAGAGAGGAGGGGGACGGTCAGAGGGAAAGGGAGAGAGAGAATCTTATGCAGGCTTCATGCCCAGCGCAGAGCCCTATGTGGGGCTTGATCTCACAACCCTGAGATCGTAACCTGAGCCAAAATCAAGAATTGGATGCTGAACCAGCTGAGCCACCCAGATGCCCCTCCTTTGAATTTTTTTTTTTTTAAGGTAAAAAACTATGGGCTGGGATCCAGAGTGGAAAACCCTTCAGTGCTAGTTTTAGAAAATGCTACGAATTTGGTATAAAGTAACTATGATCAATGTTGAGGTCAAATCCTCCTGGGGTAACTATTATTAACCCAGAGTGGTTTTGACAGCATCTCTCTCCTGTTCCACCAAAGACAGTCCTGCCTTTGCCAGCCTTGTTCTGTTGTCCATGTCTGGTAAGAAGCATAGTGGGCCCACGTGTTGAAGTGCTGAGGTCGAAGGTGGAGAGTGAAGGAAGGAATCTGTGAAGCCTGAGAGTGGAGGACAAGTTTCTTCTGGGAGTGGGTGGGAGGGGGAGAAATTGAGAGTCAAAGAGAAAGGTTTTGGAGCAGCTGTGGGAAGCCATGGTATGCTGATGAACCAGCTCTTAGAAACAAAAAAGAGCCCTGATTGATAGCATTTGCCAAGTTCCATGGTGTAAAGAATCTCACCAATGCAGTCAACTAGATAGAAAAATTTAGCATACCACTGGGTGGGAGGGAAGGAAACGATTTAGTATTTTAATTGCTGTTAATGTTCTTTGAGAAATAGGGTTGAAAAATCCTGTTACCTTGGGATCTTGAACTATGTCTTTAAAATACAATGCTATTCTAACTGGTCCAAATGAGTCTCCTGGTTAATAAGGGTGACTCTCAGAAG
This sequence comes from Leptonychotes weddellii, assembly GCF_054177405.1. Taxonomy (NCBI): domain Eukaryota; kingdom Metazoa; phylum Chordata; class Mammalia; order Carnivora; family Phocidae; genus Leptonychotes; species Leptonychotes weddellii. The sequence continues at coordinate 98,846,445 of NC_138369.1, read as the reverse complement.
GAAGGAGGGAAAGAGACCAAAATGTGTTGAGTCCTTGTTATGTGTCAGGTCGTTCACCTACTTTATGCTGTTCACACCACACAATAACACTAGGAGGCAACAACCACTAGAATTGGTCTCATTCTACGACATGAGGAAATGGCAGGTTCAGAGATTGGAAGTAACTTTCTTAAGATCATACTGCTAGGAAATGGGCAGTTCAAGGCCTGACCTGGTCTTTCTTGGCTCTAGGACCCATGGTGTGTTTACCGCATGCCCCCGCACAGACCTCTGTTCCACTGGGACCCAGTGCGAAGGTCCAGGATCCAGGGGATTACTGTGTCATCTTCTGTTTCTCATTGTTTCCACTCAGGGGACACACTTTCTCTCTCAACCCCCAGTTCCCACGTCTTTGACTCCTCAAATGGCCTCTTTCTCTCTTGTAACCCTCCTTTGATCCCAAAGTCCAATATACAATGTTGGTTCAAGTGCACAGCTAACTTCCATCCTGGTGTGAGGGTTTTAGAGGCACAAACCTTGCACCCAGCAGAAGCTTCGAGTTTAAACTCAGGCTACTCAGGGAGCTTTGCCAAAGCCCCACATCTTGAACAAGCCCCTCACCTGCTGTGGTCCACAAGCTTTTTGCTTAAGGGCTTTTCTAGCCCTTCCTTAAGACTCTGAGCCTCCGGATGGTGGTTCTTAATAGTTTAGCTCAAGAATGCTTCGTTGACCCAAACTGAGCTATTATTTGTAGCTGTCTTTCCAGTCTCTGGGTAAGGAGGTGCCTGTCTTCTGCCTCCAATGTCCATGGCCTTAGGAATCACATTTCAAGTGTACAAGTTCGTGGTCCATGAATTTTAGGTGAAACACATACCCCTGCATCCAGCTATTATTCTGTCCTCTGCCAGCTTCTTGTTTTCTGTGTGGTTTCTAATTATCCTGTAGGAATTGTCTGCCCTGAATACAGATCACCTCCACACTGGGAGGATCCAGACCCTCGTCTACAGTGTCCCCAGTTCATGCATGGTTCATATTATCAACATCTGCAAGTTAAAGGAAATTGCTGATTTATCTAAGGAAAGTCTCATGAGCTTTAGTGTTGTAAAAAGTTAAAAAGTACCTGGATGAGAACTCGGGAAGGTAGAGAGTTTAAGTCTGTTAGAGTATGGCTTCAGAGTCAAAGACTACATAATTTTGGTTTCATTTAACAGCTGATCTTTAAACCTCATGTTCTTAATCTATAATATAGGACTACAAAATATAGAGGGTGGTTGTGAGGATCAAATGTAATAACACATATCTAATGATTAGCACAGTGCCTGGTCAAATAAATATTAAGCATTATTATAATTATTTCTTGAGATGTAGCACCATACATAATTTTAACAAGTGCCTCTGATGTATGAGATGCTCAATAACAGTTTGTGCTTTGATTGTCTAGTTACACATTAACTTGGAAACACCAACTTTCTGCCTCATAGGAGCATTCTGAGTTTCCTACAAGTAAGAAGTTAACACTCAGATGGGGGGAGACTTTAGCGGGGGGAGGGGAGGATTTTGCTTACAGGCCTAGCCTTCCAAAGTTGTCTATCCTTGTGGGAGGGAGAGCATGGGGTGTAAGTAGAATAGATTCTTTTTAAATCAAGGCAGAGCTTAAACATGTCCCCAGTAGGGTTTTCTGGGATACATTATATTCTCTCTGCAGGATTCTTTTACCCACAACCTTCTAAATTTTACACCTTGGAAAAAACCAGAAGTTAACAGCACCTTACAGTCTGCACCCGAACATTTACATTTCCCACTAAAGATAATGTAGGAAGCAGTTGCCACGTAAAGTGGAAAACTATTGTTTTTACTTTCTCTTTCATTACTCAAACAACATTATGACATTAAATAAATACTTGAAAGAAATATATACTTCTCAAGTTTCCCAGTCCTATATGTAAAGATCCCCCTTCCACCCCAACACACAGTTTTTTCATATTTCCTTTCAGGTCTTGTCCATAAACATTTATTATTTTGACACAATTAGTATATAATAATAAATAGTATATAATTGTGTAAAAAGAGTATAAAACAAGTAGCATAAAATTTTTGCATTTTTAAAAAAATATCTGTTACATCATGAGCATTTTCAAGTCTACTATAGCTTCAAATGTATTACTCGTCATGCCTGAACATTATTCAATGGAGAGAATTTAATTATGGTTCAATCAATGTTTTTTTAAGAGGGCATTCAGGCTGTTTCTAACCTTAAGATGATACTATAAGGAACATCTTTGGATGTATATGTATTTATACACACACACACATTTCCTCCATTTGCATTATTCCCTTGCAAAAAATTCTTATATTTGAGATTATGGAGTCAAAGGCAGGAACATTTATAGAGAAGCCAATGTTTTACAGCATTCACATGTGAAGATTAATGAAATTACAAAGGTCTTTAAGATCTTGGATAAAGAGAATTCTAGTTATACTAGAAGCCTAATACATGACTCTGAAATAAAGCTATGTCCGGCTTCGAGGAAAATCATCAGAAACAAATAGCATTTCCTTTCAGTTCAAACACCTTTTCTTTGGCTACAGAAGCTATTGTTTATATAATTATGTGAGTTGGAAATTGGCAGAGCCCTTTAACCTGGACTGGGACTCTTCCGGGCGGACAGATGTGTTGACAGGGCAGGCTTGGATGTGCGCCTGGCGCGGCCGCATTAGCTTCTGGTCAGCTGCGCCCCCGCCGTGCGCTCTGCTTCCCAAGCACCACGCCGGCTCGCTAGGCCCAAGCCTGAAGCCAAGTGGGGGTCTGGGAAGGCTGACAGAAAACCAAGCTGCTCTGGCGCTGTTTTCAGAATGTCTGGAACTGCTCACTTTCTCATTCCTGTGATAAAACGCGATGCGGCGGCAGTGGAGGGAGGGGTCAGAGGCTGCACTGGGGCCTGGCAGCTGGGAGACAGATGTCCCTGTGAAATACACACGCTCACCCCTTCTGCTTCCACTGCTTTTTAAAAAAGAAGCAAATATAGCTGTTACCTTCTTAGAAAATGAAAGGATTAGCATCCTTACTGGGGAGCACAATGGTTCCCTCTGAGCTGGCTTTGCTCTACGTTCCAGAGATGCCAATGAATACCACGAAAGAGGGAGAACTAGAACTGGACGCAGTTGAGTTATACTGGAATGTGGAATTCCAAAGATTAAGAACCTCAGTGCCTGTGAATAGTTTTTCTGCCCCTCAGAAGCCCCGAGTCCTTTCAGCCAAGGAAGCAGTCTTGCATGTCTGCTTGAAATTCTCCAACCTTCTCACATTATGGTAGTCATTGTGCACTCCGGACTGACGCAGCTGTTGCTTCTCGGGGGCATGTAAGGCCCTTACTTATGTCTGTCCTCTTGTCACCTTTCTACCTGCTGTGGAAACTTCCTGCCATGAACCTGCAGGTTTTTAGGGGCCAGCGCGGGCCACACCTGGCAGTGACAGGCTGATCCCACATCAGCTCGTGTTCCTCATCACGTCACCTGACTGTGCCTTTCTTCAGGACACAGGGGGCAACAGATGACCCGGTGGGGATATGTCAGAAAGGTGTTGAGCATTTGCTCACTTCAAAGAGCATATTAAAATGTAATATATTTTATGTGCCTAACATAGTTGTGAAAATAGCAGAAAGTACAAGCTTAGAGTTATAATCGGATTGCCAGGCTAATTCCATGCTTAGGTAGTTTAAAGAATGTCATGATAAGAAGGATTTTTTTTTTTTTTTTTACAAAACCTGAAGCTACAATCAAGGAAAGGAAAAGGCTTTGCTTCTCTCGTTCTCTCACTTTCTTGACACGGCCAGCTCTCTAAAACCAGTAAGTCACCCACAGGCACCGCACCCCCACTAGGGTACAGATGTGCCCGGCACGAGGACACAGCCCATAGCCTCCGCTTTGCCGCCATGGTCTGCCCACAACATCCTGCAAAGTGCATTTCCCAAGAATTACAGGGTCCGTTTACTTGAAAGAGTCAGGGCATGAAAGGAGAGAAGGGACATGGTTGCTCTGTTACTTTTACTCTACATTTTTCCGGCCAACACAAAATTCTGACGGTGCCATTGTCTATTTCCCTCCCCAGCTGAAGCTGGGCTTTACGCATGTCATAGTTTCCAGATGAATTAAATCTTCAAAGGAATATGCTATGTCACAGAAGTAAGCATGACCTATCATTGTAGTTCTAAGTGTCATTTTTCTCCTCCTCTCTGTGACTCCATTCCTGTTTTGGACTAAAACAAAAGCATTTTGTCTTTAGTGGCTTTCACATGAAGTATTTTTCTTCAAAATTAAATTAATCTCAGGGCGCCTGGGTGACTCAGATGGTAAAGCATCTGCCTTCGGCTCAGGTCATGATCCCAGCGTCCTTCATGTCCCAGGGTCCTGGGACCAAGCCCCGCACTGGACTCCCTGCTCAGCCGGGGGTCTGCTTCTCTACCACCCCCTGCCTCACTCCTGCTCTCTCTCTCTCTTAAATAAAAAATAAACTCTTTAAAAAATTAAACTAATCTCCAATATCCTAAGGCAGGGAGTAAGCACAAGGGTCAAGAACTCTGGGACAGTGACAGGGATACTGATCCATCTCTGGCTAATTTTGTGATCTTAAAATGTGTGACCTTAGACGGATGAATGCTAAACTCAGACCGTATATCCATCCATAAAATGGAATACACATATCTTTCATTTACTAGATACAGTTTGTTATGAAGATCAATTTGACTTTATTAATGCCTTCGCAACTTGGCAAAGAACTACTTTGTACACCCTGGACTTAATGTTTTAGTATTCCCCCTTTTTAAGGTGTTATTTTGAAGATGATCAGGCAAATACCAAACATCAGAAACCTCTAATATATAATGTTACACAAAGCACTGCTATTTGTTTGCTTTGTTCCTGGCCAAACAAAACTAGAAAGTGGAGCATAATAGTTCACTCATGCTGCAAACTTTGGACTGCAGCCTAGATTAAAAACAACAATAACAACTAACAAAAAGGGGTAGAGTTTCCTTAGCTACAGGAATTGTCTTATGGGCTCCAATAAATTCTTGGCAAATGAAGAGTATGAAGCAATCTGCAGCCTTTGTTTGGCAGAGGCCAAAGGTCACCCATTTACAGGGATGGAAGATAGTTTTCCTTGAAAGAGTTGGGTGCTGAGGTTTGGAAGAAAGAGGAGCAAGCCTGCCAAGCCCACGGATGCTGGCAGCTCAGCAGGGATCTGTCTCAGGCTCTGCTAATCCCTCAGTTTCCATAAATGAGGGGGGAGGGGACCAATGGCTGTGCTTCAGACTGCACCCCAGAGGTGAAGACTGCCAGGCACACAGGTCTGCAGCCCAGAGCTCGGGGTCTGTGTGAAGCAATGTTGGCCATACTGAGGATTTCTCTATTTCCAGGCATTATAAAAAAGGCTTATTAACCAGGCTACTGAAATCCTTCAGTCATTTGCTCTTCATGGGCATTTTTTTCCCTTTTCTATTAAAAAAGAAGAGAGAAGAAATACATTCACTTTTTTTTAAAGAAAGGAAAAAACAAACAACAACAAAAAAGAAAAAAACAAATGACATTTTTATCCAAAGGTAAATGCCGATGGAAACTTTACTTTCTGTATTTTCTTTCTTCTTTTTTAATTGAAAGACTCTCCGTGGTTGACTTGGTATAAATTTATAGCTCAGCCTACCAAGCCTGAAGTAAATCTGCATACATATTTTATTGGAAGTCACCTTTAAAATTGCTGAAATGGCGCTGTTTACTCTGCTCAAGAATGCTGCAAAGGGAGAGAGAGGAGGAGTACTTAGGAGAGAGGATGCGGTTTATTTGGCCAATCAGAGGAATGGAAGAGCTCTGGAGGGTGGCTTCTGGCTTCTGGCATGCCGCTGAGAGGTGACGGCATGGTAAAAATGAAACGGTTTGGGAAGTAGTATATTCCGTCTCCATATAAAGCATTTCTGGTGCTTTGAAGTCAGGTAGACAGCTGTTGGTCAAGTAACCTAACCTCTCTGAACCGGTTTCCTCATTTTGAAAGCAGGAATTATAACATATGTGTGTATATCACTCTCTATATGTATATATATATCTATAAATGTATATCTATGTACATACCTATATATGCACATATATAGATACATACCTATATAGGTATATATGTGTATACATATATATCTATCTTATATTTAGATATATATAATACATCTTACACAGGGTCATTGTGAAGATAAATAAGGTGTATAACCCAGAGGAAGAGCTCAGTGAAATGTCATCGCTATAACTGTCATTCTTGTAATTTAATTCTGAACTCACAACTTACTTGTGATATCTTGTTCTCTTTTCACATTTCCAAATTATGACTGCTTCTTTCCCTGTTCATATCTTGGATGATAACAAAGATAAGGGGTAAATTGTGAGCTCTTCTGAAGCCACAAATGGGTGGTTGTTAATGCTGCTCACTGAATATTTCTGGCTCTCTGTTTTCTGGGCACATGGTGGAATTGCACTTTTTGGATCCTAGTTTTTAGATGGGACCACATGACATTTAGTTGTTGGTGTAAGATGTAAGACCCCTAAGCCCCAATGCTCTAACTCAGCATGTCCAGTACAACTTTCTATAATGATGGAAATGTTCTCTACCCACATTGCCCAATAGAGTAGCTACTGGCCATATGTGGTATTGAGCACCTGCAATATGGCAAATGCAAATGAGAAATAGATTGTAATTAATTTTATTGAATTTTGATTAATTTTAATTTAAATATGAGCAACCCATCCCATGAGGCTAAGGACTACCATATTGGGTAGCATAGCTCCAGTGAGTGGCTGCTCCATCAGCTTGAGTCCAGGAGGGAGGACCTAATGATGTAGGGCAGAGTCCCAACCAGCTGGTCAGGGACATGTAGCATGAGTGAGAAACCACCTCTGTTGTTCTAAGCCATTGAGATTTGGGGGTCATTTGTTACCACAGCATAGCCTATCCTATCCTGACTCATGTACCATAATAATTCCTCAGCCACTATCTCCTTTATATGGCATTGTGTCTAGTTCTGGAGTTCCTGAGAGGAATCATCCATGATCTCAGCCCACATATGACTGATCATCCCCTTGGTAATTTCTGGTGTGGTTATTACGTGCTGTCCAAAGATGAATAGGCTTCCTCTGTCCTAGATGAATATGAGAGAAAGTGTCAGAAATGTCCCAGGGCTTGGGAGCCCCAGACTCTGCTCATAATTGTAAGTCAGCTCTCAGGAAGCGAGGAATGTGCCCTTGGCTCTATGAGAGGGTTTGTCCTCTGAGTTTCCACATTCCCAAAATTACCATGGAAAAGGGAAATAAGTCCCAGGGCTTGGGATTTGTCCCAGGGCTTGGGAGCCCCAGACTCTGCTCATAATATTGTAAGTCAGCTCTCAGGAAGCGAGGAATGTGCCCTTGGCTCTATGAGAGGGTTTGTCCTCTGAGTTTCCACATTCTCACAACTTAACCATGGAAAAAGGAAATAAGTCCAGATTTGATAGAGTGAGGGATACTGACCCTCTCTGGAGCTTCAGGCAGTTGTAGGTATAGAGAAAACTCTACCCTAGAGGATTAGGCACTGCTGATCATCCAGGAGCCCCTCACAGTACACAATTATATTTGGATGCTCTTGCACATTGAAAACGGTAATTCTGACATGGGATTCTGTTCTTTCAAATCTATTTTTATTATGAAATTTTCTTTCTTGGTAGATACTATCACCACTCACATATTCACCCAAACTAGAAATCTGGGAGTTATCCTAGACTCATTTTTCCTCATCTCCCACATCCCATCCATTCTATCATGTCGCCTGCTTCTTCCTCGTCTTCACACCATTGCTGAGGCCAGTGCATGTGCTGAGCAGTTTGTGCACTGTACAAGGGGTCTGGGGCCTGGCTGAGGGTGATGAGGGTTATTTGTATCCCAGACAGTGGGCTTTGTGGCCCAGAGGGGAGCCTTTTTCTGAAAGTGTCTAGAGGGGGTGCCATTTTCTAAACCCCGTAAAGGTGCCGGGGAAGCCAACTGTAGCTCTCTCAATTACTTTAGTTTACCCTCAACATCTTTCAGTCTGACTAATGAACCACCTCCGAATTGGCCTCCCTGCCCGCTAGTCTGCTTTTCCTCCTGTCCATGCTATAACCTGAGTGATGATTCACAAACACAAATTTGACATTGGCACTCTCTTGCTTAAAAACCTAAAGGGCTGTCCTCTGCCCTTATAAACTATGCACTTATTAATGTGGCCTATGAGGCCTGCTGTGATGGGAGCTTGGTTACCTCTCCAGCCTCTCCCTCCCTGCACACTCCTCTCCACCTTACCAAACAGTGGCTGAACTCCTTGGAGAACCCAGAACAGGCTCTGTGATCTTTGTCCCTCTCTACCTTCTGCCTAGAATATACCCACACCCCGACCTCAATTCCTGGGCTGCCTTGAAAACTCTCTTTTGAGACTCAGCCAAAGCATCTTACTATTGATGTAACTTTTCCTGACCATCAACAAAAGGGGGATTGACTCTTCCTATTTCACACCCTCCCTGAACCTACTATCATGGCATCTTTAAATTCTCACATTTGTCTGGCTGACCTCCTTGATGTGTCCCCTGCACTGAGCACAGCCTGGCAGGGAGCAGGTTCTTCTTAAATGTCTGTTCAGTAAACGAATATGTGGATAAAACGCTGTTCCATTTTATTCTTAGGGGTCGAATGCAGAGTTTTTCAGTGAAATTTAACAGAAGTTGAACTTTAATTTTAAGCTTCTGCTTCACCTTTTCATTTAAACACAGTGGTTTAAACTACAAAATTGCCTTTCTGAATCTGGTCTCTTTCATAGACTTGTCCGAATTGTGAAGGGTTGAGCTGGGAGGAGTTGAGGACGAAGGCAGCGTAACTGAGTATGCTGGTATTATTCCATCACTTCTCTCACCTGGTCCTCCCAAAATGCAAATGGAAAAAACAACACTGTGTTATGTTTAAAGAGATAAGGCAGCTGTGACCCACAAATGGAATGAAGAAAACAAGATAAGGACATTCACCTAGAATTCTTAAGGGACACTGAACTCTAAACAGCAATTAAATTACAGTCAAACAGGCAAGGGAAATGTTAAGATGAGAAAATAAAACCCCATGAAGGAAAGGGCAAATTCTAATTTAACCTAAGAAATCATGGTCTTCAGATTTACAGTTACAGGTAGCTGTCTTCCACATTAAATCGAAAATTTCTGCCTAAAGTTCTCAACCAATTGCTATAGAAAAAGAATTTTAATGTCTACATGCAATTATCCTCCTCTCAAAACCTACACTGTGCTGGGGAGGCTGCACTGTATATAGGTTTTGGAGCCATACAACTTATATTCAAATCCTGGGTATGACATTCTCTAGCTGTATGATCTTAGGCAAATTCTATGACTTCTCTAAGCTCTAGTTTTCTCATCTGTAAAATGGGGATAATAATGTACCTACTCCACGATGTTTTAGTAAAATTAAATACATACAAGCTTGGAATAGTGCCTCAGTAATTGTTAGCTGATATTACTATCATTATTATTTAAAAAAAATTTTTTTATTATTTGAAGCCAAAATCATTAAAATCTGCAAAGCAATGCAGTTCCAGTGGTCTCAGATTTTATTCTTTTGTAAGTGACTCTGCATGAAATCCAAGTTTTTGTTTGAATGCTTACTTTTTCATAATCAAAGATATTATTTACACAGAAAAGTGAGTAGAAATGGCCACATTCACTTTTTTAAACTTCATTTTAATGGCTTACAACTCCACCCAGGCTGGGACCTGGAGGATTGGCCAGTAGTTATCTGAACCAGGACAGCAATCCTTTAGTAGTGGGTCTTGTTGACTACTCTAACCTGACAATTTGTTCCATGGCAGCGACTTTTGAATGCATGCTCTTCGTACTCTGCTAAGAGCAGTCAAGATGCATCTTAAGTTTAATGTGTTGGTCATGTCAATCATCTTAACAGAAAATGGAAGTTAATGTAAATACTTTGAAATAGGAATATCTTCAGCGATGTTTAATGTTTTAAGCAAAATTAGATGTACAGTAAATGACAAAACTGGAAGAAAAAAAGTTTTACACAGAATGAGTTCATAAACTATTGATTACTTAATTTTATACGATGGTATAAAATTTTGTTTGTGAATTGTCTGACTGACTTATTCTCTTATGATTGCTTTGGATAAAGTGTCTAGTTCAATATTAAGTGTAACTTAAATATTCTCTCTTGCCAGGAGCACACAATGTGGAAAAATCAGATTTTCACATGGATCCAACAGTGTCTACTATACTCTCTTCTACAGAATTTCCAAAATGAAAGAAAAATATTTTTTTCTCAGTTTATAAAATAAATCATTTTTTTTATTACTTATTAAAGTGACAATGTATCTTATGGCTTTAACTATGTCATTATATGATTAATTGTCTAGCTTTTCATATTCTGTGTTCAAAAAGGAATCTTGCCTGGGTTTCTTTCTGACTTACTTTCATGATCTTTTTATTTATGCTGACCTGGAATTTAGTTTAAAAAATTTTAAAGAATTTAATTCTTAACTGGTTAATCATAGAATTATAGAACTTTAGAAACAAGGGGAAAATAATCTATTCCAACATCTTCAACTGAAAGACACAAAAACTTAAGTCCAGAGAAGACATTTTCCTGGCTAAGGAAATAATTTCCAGGCTTTCAGATATACCATGTCATTGATGGAGCGTTTTTAGCACCTACTGTTTTGACCTGATGTTTTGAACCCAAGGACATTTTTAGTATGAACATTTCAGTCAGAATTATACCAACATTGAATAATTTGGTTCAAGAAAGCATTTTCTGGAGTGAAAACCATTAGGACAATTTAATTCCCTGATTAATTTTCTATAGAGTGCATTTAATAGTTTTCATATATTTCTACTTTCATTTTTATTTTACTAAAATTATTTTCACCAAGATTAATTCTTTTCACTCAAATTTTATGTCAAGTATTCATTTTGTCATTGATATGTTATTTTTAAAATGATTCTAGCTTTGGTCATAATGAGTTTTTCTCTTAATGGCCATTACTTCTACAAGGTGCAATTTTCTTGGGTCAATTTTTTCATAACTAAATTTTTTCAGGAATATTTGATTATTCTACTAATTTTTAGTTAACACATTTTATTAAGTACAGTTTTAATGCTTGTAAAGTTTTGATTCTAACAGTAATATTAATCATTCCTACCAGGATTAATTCATAATGAATTTTATAAATGACCTATAGTTTTTGTTTATTTCTTAGCTAATCCATGAGAAAAACTGTAAGGAAATTTAGAGAGACAGAGAGAGAGAGAGAGAGAGAGAGAAATGATTCAGACATGTACAGGGAGTTAAAGAGAAAGGCAGAGAGGAGGAGTGGAGAGAAGAGCAGAGCCGGGGCCCAGTGGCAGAGATTAGATAGAGAAGCGGAGGCTCTTCTGGTATATTGATGGGCATCCTCTTCAATGCACTGTTGGGATCAAAATATTCATCTGTAAAACATTAGAGGGGATTCATCTATGCTCCTTTGGCAAAATACTGGCAGAAGCTCCTATTTTTCATCAGGTATTTCTTGTAATCCCCCATACATTTAATGAGTACCTAGTGTCCAAAGCACTAGAAATCCAAAGATGAAAAGATAGCATCTGTGTTCCAGAGAGACTTAGTTCATAGAACTGTGCACTGAATGTGTCATACAACTTCCCAATGGTCTGATCTCTGACAAACTTAGGAACTGGGGCTGTCGGCTCAGCTCCCAGAACTTGACTGTGATGAAGGAGTTGAGATATTTTTCTAGTAGTTCATGAAACACTCTATCCAGAGTTTAAAATGAGAAGAAGCATTTTGCTTTTGGATTACATTTCTGTCCTGCCTATATAAGCTTTCTGCCACATAGCCCATAAATAGTCACTGAAGTTTCTTCCCTATAAACCAGCTTCTGGGAGGAGAAACTCCAGCCTGGAAATACTCCACAACCTTTCTTATTATCTGAAAAGTGCTTTTCCTTCCCATAAGAGTGTTTCTCTAATATTACAGGTGCTTTCATTTCTTGGGAATAATGACATTTGTTTACAAAATGATCTGGGATGTTTGAAGGAAGGCAAATGTGTGAAGGCAGAGACCATCATTTAATATGAGTCTATGTTTTTGCTTTCTTACATTACTACATATTTTTCCCTATTTATGGCAGGTTGTTATGAAAGTAAAGATGACACTGAGGAGATATGTGACCTTTGAGTTCTAAGACGGCACTAGCCAAAAGGGCTTGGACAAGTCACCTAAACACTTGAGCTTATTTCTTCTTCTATAAATGGGGATAATTTTTACCTTGCCTGCTCCTTAGAGTTCTTAAGAGGGTGAAGTGTTATAAGAAATATGAAATTGTGTTGAAATCTGTGAAGTGCTAGCTATGCTAGATACATCATGGAGGTCACCGTTCAAAACACAAATACACCTGACATGAAAGGTTCAGCTGGTTTCCAAATTCTTCTCTAGGTGTTTCCCCATGCTCTTTGCTTAACAATGACCAGAATTTTATTATCTCAGTATTACTGCATTATTTAAAACACCAATCTCAACGAAAACTACCTTCCACACAAGCGAGAACTAGCAATGAAGATTCTGAAATGCCATTCCATACCAGACCACTGGTCCAAACAAAGGATGAAATACTCCACTAATGATGGCCCAGAGTAAAATAAGCTGCCCTCCAGCTTTCCAAAAAGGCTGCCAATAGATTTGGTTGCAAGCTCCCCATGGTATGTGTTTGATGTGGAAAAGGAGATGGGAACACCCTAATGGAAATAGAGGGAGGTGAAAAGTCTTTGGAAACATCCACTACAAGTGTCTCTGAATAATAAGAAACCAGACTCCTAGAAAGAGAAACAAAAATAAACCGAATGAGCTTTGAAAGGAATAACAACAAAAAACTGAAGCCAACTTAGGAAAAAAAAATAAGGACAGGTCATAAAATCCACAAAATCTTGGATTAATTCCTGGCTAACGAACCACTGAATGGATAATTCTTGTTTTCTTAGAAATTCTTAATTTCTAAGTCAGTCACCAATGCCTATCAGTTTTATTTCTGAAATGTATCTCATATCATCTGCTGCTCTCTGCTTACCACTGTACTCTATCATCCCAGTCTGGACAAGCCCACCCTTGTACCCACCCCCATGTCATCTCTTACCTAGGGGCAGACTGGTGCAGAGGGGAGAATATCAGCTTTGGAGACAGACAAACCTGGATGTGAATTCCAACTTTGTTGCTAATGAGCTATGAGACTCTGGGTATGCTTAACCTGTCTAAATTTGGGATTCCTCATCTCTGAACTGGAAGTAATAATAATATCTCTGCAAGTTATTGTGAGGGTTAAATGAGACACTCTTTAGTAAAATGCCCAGTACGGTATCTGGCATAGAGCAGCCTCTCACAGTCTAGGTCCCTCCATGACTTGTTTCTCTGTTTCCAGTCTCTCTCTACTTCAATTCTCCTGTTACATACATGTACCTGAACGGGTCATTCTTCTCCCCATCTTCTATGGTTTTGCCACCATTTACTCAACAAATTCTAAATTCCAGAATGTGGCTGAATTAGAGAATAGGGTAAGCTGCTGTAACAAAAAATCTTAGAAGTACAGTATCTTAAAAAAGATAGATATTTCTGTCTCACATAACATTCAGGGGTGAGTGGTCCAGCGCTAGCAGGACAACTGTACCATTTCTAGGTTTTAAGTGGTTGCTCCTGTTGTTTCCATCTTCCAGTCACTGGGAAGGGGACCGGGCCAGGAAAACTTACATACATGGAACATTCTGGAGGTGCCACTTATCATTTCTTATAATCTCACTGGCTAGAACTTAGTCATATAGCCACATCAAGCTGCCAGAAAGGCCAACAGAAATGTTGCCCTTAGTACCTTTGCATGTGTGTGCTCCTCCTCTGCCTACCTGGTAGGCTCCTACTCACTGAAGGACCACTTTAAATAGCCCTTCCTTTATGGAGTCTTTTCTGATGCCCTCACTCCATTGGAAAATTTTATCACTATACTTATCTTCCCATGGGCTTTATCTATAACTCGAGTACAGTACTTTAATTATTTATGGTTACCTCTTCTCTCTAGGCTGGAAGATCCTCAAGAGCAGGGGTTTGTTTTGTTCTAATTTTGAATCCCTAAAATCTAGTATTTGCTGGGCCTATATTTAGTCTAGATATGATGAATGGATGAAGTTTAAGTAAAAGTAGAACAATCAAGCTAGTGACTGCACATTAACTGCTACAAAGGTTAAGATGGCAGACCATTGGTTCCCCCACCATTGCTGGTAAGTTGACAGAGCAAATACATGGAAGAAGTAAAAGAGAAAGGAAGTTGAAGTCATTCATGGACTTATTTAGAACACCAGCTTCCTTTAGCTCAGAGTCTTGGACGATCAATCTGTTCATTTGTTGATGAGGAAGTTGAGGTCTGGAAAGATAAGAAACATGTCCTTGGTCATCCAGGTCTTCAAAGAAGAACTAGACTCTTGCTGAGATCTCCAGATTTTCTTTGTAAAACTATTTCTATTATATCTCATTGCTCTAAAAAGAATTTCATATGTGATTGCAAATACTGAAATATTTAACTGGCTGATGGTGAGGTTAGGTGGGTTTATTTTAAGGAATTTTCAAAATCTTGAGTAAGTTAGTGAGGTTCTAAAACCCAGCCATAATCTGACACACCACAGCTTGAAATGGAGAGTAAAAGGGAACAATGTGTTGTGTATAGCAAAATAGTATCTGTCTTCGTTCAAATAGTGTACTAGTTTTATAGTCTAGTAAAAACTGAAAGATCACTATTTCTTTTTACTTATAACTATTTCCATCTATATATGTTAGGGACTAATTTCAAATTTAAAATACAAATTTAAATGATGTGCTTATAAAATGCAAAATATTAGCAATGGAGACAGTATAAAATTTTCCACAAATATAGATTTTACTACAATCCCATAAAGGTAGCAAATTGAATTACTTGGGTCCTGTTGACCAATAGCAGATCCATATTCTTGAATTTCCGGAATTTAGTGTTTAACTTAGACGGGCAGTATAATTACTCTGTCTCGCTGAGATTTAAATAGCATTGGCTTGATGGGGCGCCTGGGTGGTTCAGTCGGTTAAGTGTCCAACTCTTGATTTTGGCTCAGGTCATGATCTCAGGGTCATGAGATGGAGTCCTGCGTCAGGCTCCATGCTTAAGATTCTCTCTTTCCCTCTCCCTCTGCCCCTCCCCCCAATCTCTCTTTCTCTAAATAAATAGCATTGGCTTGAGCCACCATCTGACTCTCCGAGGGCAGTTCAGTGGCTTCCACAAGTGTTCTGTGAACTCCTGAGGGCTCATACATATTCTCTTGGTCACTTAGAGCTCCTAATGTCTGCTGCTCTGGATTCCACCACTGTTGTCTTCCCCTGCTTCCTGCTAAACCACAAGTGCAACTCACCAATTTTTGGTTTTCCCTCAGACCATCCTCAGAAGACATTTATATGTATATATGGTTTGAATCAATGGAGTAAGCATTGCATTATAAAATACGAAACAACTTAGAATTAGATAGCACTCATCCTTATTCTTCAGAGCCCTCTGTTTCTCCCACCCCTGGTGGCTACTATTCAACTTTCCGCCATGTTATTCACACCCTCTTTCACTTAGTTTTCCTATGTCTCTTTCCTCCTCTGTTTTCTAATTCTTGACATCCTCTGGAAATTCAGTTTTCTTCACATCCTTATGCACAGCCGTTGTGCACCCATTCCCTGTGGCCCTGGGTCTCTCTTTGGATACCCAGAGCCTCATTAATATGCTTAGAGAAAAGAAGAGCTTCTGCCTTCTATGAGCAAGAACAGGCGACAGAGGCTCTTGACATTTGAGTGTTTCCTTTATCCCTCTCTCATCAGTCTCTGTTATGGTTTTGGGATTTAACTTTCTGCTGACATGAATTATGTTACCTTACCTTTAGAAATAGCTAAAATTAGTTTCAGTTTTACATAAAAATTTTCCCTAAGATCACTATATATGATTTAAGAATAAGTCAATAAGACAAAGTGCATGAACAATTATTGGAACTGAATGACTAATAGTTATACATCACAAACATATTTGGGACAAAAAGTTTTACAAAACAAAGTTTATGTGTATCTAGAATTTGATTCATACATCACACTGAAATCTTCAATAGAAAAATGGCACTAGAAAGAAAACAGTGGGACAAGAAAGGGAAAGCTATGAAAACACTCTCACACCTGTTCTTTTGCTGATTAGCCCATAAAATAAGTTTTAAGATTCTGACAACTGAAGGACCTCAAAAGTAGAGGGATGACTTATTATAATTCTGGGGTTATTAGCTTTATGTTGGTTATTCTCCATTTCTCCCTCTCCATCCACCACCAGACCCATTCTTTATTCTCTTTTCTACTTTTGGTCTCGGAGGCTGACCCCTGGCGATCATACCACCTGGCTTCTTGCTTCTTGGCTTCCAGAAGGTTTGGGCCAGTAAAAGGCTCAGCAAGAGCCTGGAGACAAGGTAAGAAAGAGGTCAGTATAAACCTTTGCAGCTCTTTCCCTACTCCTTTCCTTCCTTTTTCTGGAAGTGGCCATATTACCACATAACTACAATGTCTGCCTGGTCCCTCCTCTAGGGCCCCAGCTCTCCTGGGTCCTGGTAACACCACCAGCAGCCCTCAGGCCTGCGGGTTATAACAGTTTTTCTTTAGTGCTTGTCATTGTCCCTTGTGTCCTTAACTCTGCCCACACCTCTCTAAGTAGTACCACTGGTAAAATCTCTCAATTCCTCTTATTTGGGATCTGTCTCTTTTTAAAGAGGTGAGTAGATATTCTGAATAAATATATGTGGTGGTAGAGGTATTTTCTAATGGAATAAGATCATGGTCTCCAAATGCCATTTGTGGACTGACTGGAGATAACTGTGACTAAGTTTTCACTGGTCCAGTATGAAATTGCAAAAAGAGGGGCAATATAGATTTTTCATAAAGTTGAACTTGTTCAACTTAGAGTACTATATTTTCTATTACACATTTCCTTTCTACTTTCTGGGGTTTAAAATGATCCTTTTTGCATGATATGAATGTAAGTTTCTAAAATGCCCTTACCTGGCAAAGTAGAAAGTTACCAATGAGTGCCTAGAATTGATGAAAATGTACCAGTCTATAAAATCTAAAAGTTGAGGGACCACTGGACTCTATGCCATCTATAATGTTTATGAATGATATCCACCAGAAAGACATTTACAAAGACTGCTAATTCTGCAGGCAGCATTTTGTGAACAGAATTACCTGGGGAAGTTCATGTAAGAACGCCCTGCCCCAGCTTTCACAGTTCTAATGCTTCCCTGGCATATGAGGCAGCTGCATCTTAGCTCAGTGTTTTCCTCCTGAAAAGCTAGGACTGAGATTTGAGATTCCCAGAGATGAACCCTGTATGGTAGGGCCTGCATCTGGGTTTCCCACAAACCTGGAGTAGGGACATGGGCCAGAATCACTTTGCCTATTTTTCCTGGAGAGCGCTTTAGGCTGCTCTAGGCATCCTCTCTGGAATCCTATAGCTACCCACTCATCTGAGGAGAATCTCTTTATATGATCAGAGTGGACAAGAATGGTTGTCCTCAAGTAAATAATTCTTATTGATTATTAAAATAAGCCTTAACCTTAATTCATCAGTTTCATTAACTCTACTTCCTTAACTTCAACACAGCTGTTTTTTTTTCTACATGTGTGATCCCATTATTGGGTCCCTGTTATCTCTCGTCTTAACTTGTCAAGTTTTTATACCTACCGTCAAGTGTAGACTCTGTTTTCTAATTGCCACTGCAATGAACTATCTAGTGACCTTAATCCCTCAGATACTCAGTTTCCTCATCTTAGGGATGATGGGGTTGGTCAGAAAGATCTCTAAATTTTCTTCCAGTTCTAAAGTCTGTGACATGAGCCTCAATTACTTGCCAGTTCCGAGTTCATTCAGGAGTTCAAAACCAGTTCAAACCCATACATTAATTAGGGGGGTTTTAATTCATTTTTGTAGCATTTTAATGCCTGTGACTGTGTCACTGTGAAATCTAATTTGGCAGATTAGTAACCTATCTGATTAAAATTCTTATTAAAAGGATGGTGCTTCCCGAAGTCCTCCTTCTAACGCTTCACCCTTTTAAATCTTGTCTCTGACTGTGGAACTGAAGGTTTTAGCCTCATCTAAATGTTGGCTTCACCAGTTTGGGCCTCCCTGCTTGTTGTTTTGGAGCAGCCCTATTAGGTGCATGTTTTGTTCACCCTGTGTCCCTTGATTATTTTTCTCTGGTGGAAGAAAACAATTAATTAAATCAGTGACTCTGTCACTGAATGTCACTGAAAATTTACTGGGTCAAGTAGTGGCTTGTTCTTATTTTATAATCTGATCATTTTAATGGTTTGAGGTTACTGATCATCATCCATAGGAAATTAATTTCCTTGGGTTGTGCTGATACCATGTTCAAATAACCTCTTGGAACATTTTAATGTAAAAACTGTGGTGATCTGGATCTGGATCCATGTCATGCCAAATACGCTGATGGTGAGAAACATCTGGATTGTCAATAATATGTTAGCAAAACATGGCAACAAGGTCTGATATTTTTACCTTTAAATTGTGTTTAGGGACTAAAACCACTTCAAATGTAGATGTAATTCATTTGCTTGTTTCTACCCCTGAAGATCATAATGAACTTCAGTTGCTGGTTTACTTGAATAACTTCCTCATTAACCTGTGAGTGGGCTTCTTGGGAAGGCCATGGTCATCTGTCTTTACTTATCTCAGTATCCCCAGCCCCAGCACAATGCCAGGCACAGTGGAGGCACTCCGCAGTGCTGGTTAAATAAGCCGTCTCATTGTCGGTACCTGCATCACGCTGTTGCCCCCTTGCGACCAAGTTCTTGTTACGAGGGGATCTCGGGGAGAGAGACATGTGAGCTCCGCTTATCTAAGTGATTTTCTTGGGTCTCCACACTACATCTACTCAAAAGAAGATGCTCCAGTAGCCACCAAGGAATTCTGGGGCTGCCTGCCTAGTACTTCATTAGGAATGTGGGGTTAAGGAAAGGCACAACGCAGAGAACAGACAACGATAGACGTTGACTTGTTACTGCACTTCACTCAGATGTATTGAGAAAATTGGTAAGAAATGAGTCACAGTTACGTTTACATTTTAGGTGAATGTTTCTCTTTCAACCCTGTACTAGATCGTGAGGCCATAAGTACTGCGTGGAGCTGGAAAAGATTCAGTTATCAGGAAATTTCTTAAAACATGATAGAGACTTCTCTCAACCCAACCTCTGGTTTTTGTTTTGGGGCTGTGTGTGTGTGTGTGTGTGTGTGTATTTAAGAAAGGCCTGTATAATATAAAGATATTTCGTATTTTACATATTTTATCATTTACAACAATACCTATGCCATTCAATTTCCACAATAAATCTATATGGAGTGCACTGGATTGGTAATGTTTTCCCCTACTTTGTAAGAGTAGAAAATAATTGATGGTGGGAGGAAGTTGAGGTAGGTTAGGAAATGACTTGTCAAGATCTCAACCCAGATTTTGAATTCAAGCCTAGGGCTTGTTTTCACTCTGCCATGAAGCCAACTGGGTCCCTGGATTTGATGCTGTGTTTTATTTAGTTTGTCCCAAGAACAACTGAGTGCCAGGCATTTTCATGACAGATACTGACCTTATTGCAAAGATACTCTTTAATGTTTCTTTTTAGGTTAGGACAAAAGCAGTTTATCTTTCCATATCTAACTTCTGGTATTCTTTCTTCGAACAGTAATGCTTTGGGGGAATAATACCTAGGCTTGAAAATCTGAAATTTCACCTTAAAGTACCTGTTGACTATGTGTCTGATGGTGGAACTGTAACCACGTCCAATGCCTTGGGACCCAGGTTTGCATGACTTTTGAAAGGAAGTGGACCTCTTCAGGGCCAGGCTTGATACTCTGGTTTCCCCTTTTATATCCTTCCTCACCCTCTGTATCTCCTACTCCCTGCATTCTGTCATTTTTCAGTATCTGCTTATCTTTCCCTTCCCTTATACTACCAGTGAGCAATGAAGCAATGAATTTAGAGCTTTAGGGTGAATTTATGTCTGTTCTTCATCTCACTCAGAACTTGTCCGTTTTACTCAGTGGGTCAGCTGTGAGTCTGAATCCTGGTTAGTTAACTGTGGATCTTATCTTCTATGAGTCTCAGATTCTTCATCTATGAAATAGGGATAATTATATACCTATGGTGCTGAGTGTCATCCAAGTGCTTCTTCAGACCCACTTCTCACTTTTCTCTGCTAGAAGATACATCAATAGTCCTCCCTGCCCTCTGGATTCTGGTTGGGTTTAGCCAGTGGAGAGCACCAGCAGGAGTTGGGAAGGTGGTAGGAGAGAGGTGGGTTATTTATTCCCCTGGCTCCCACTCTGGGTCACTCCTATTTGGCCATTTCTCCTGTCAGATAGTCCCCTCAATACATCTACTCTCTGGGTTCTAGTAATCATTCTGAACTCTTATCCCTGCAGGCCTCGGAATATGGAGGACACTCCTCACTTTTGCTACCTCCAGGATATTTCCTAAACCCTGCTATACATGCTTGTAAATAATGTCTTTGTGGTCTTTTCAGTACTAGTTTAAGTGTGTTAACTCTTTCCTACCAGGAAGTACAACTGTGATAATTAAATGAGACTATATTTTTATGATATATCATAGAATGCCTAGTCTATATTCAATAGATGCCATATCCTTTCCTGGCCCACCCTCCTTTAAATCTTTTACCCTTTCATATTTTGTCTCTGATTATGGAACAAAAGGCTCCATCCAGTCTTACATAAATTTCAGTTATTATTGGAACAAGTTGATGGATCCCTTCGAAGTTGAAGAGCCTTAATGTTCTGAAATCACTCATGTGGGGCTCTCTGCTAGGTCTGTGGTTGGCTTTGCCATCAAGAAAGGAATAGCACTCACCAAATAATGAAAGAACACTCCCAGACAATTAATATAGATATACACCTCCAAACTGCTCGATTTGAGAGCCACGGACACGTGTCTCTCCATCCTAAGGACAGCTAAAGAATAGAAAGAAGGTCAGTAGTCACACTGGGTCAGTACTACAGACACTGCTTTCCCTGGACCTGCATTTACAGATGCTATTGGATGCATGCAGTTCTCATCACCAGCAGATGATGCCCCAGGCAGTGACTAATTGAATCTTATTTGCTTCATTGCTCACTGAGTGATTGTAGTACTTTCCCTTCAATTTATGACAAATGTTGGCCAAAGAGCCCTTCAGAAATTGGTAGATTTTTGGTATTTTAAGAGGATTAAGTTCTGGGGCTCCTTAGTAGACACAGGGTTGGAGATCTGACATGCTCCCCATTTTTCATCTCTGCAGATCCAACAACACAACAGCCAATTAGGTGAACAACCATGCTTCGTGCTTTATCAGACACTGTTTCCATCACTGAAGAACTGAGCATACTGATCAATTTGTGTATTCGGTGTAAATATATTTCAGAAATGAATGCACTCAGCCATCTGAGTTTATACTGAGAAATAAAATTATGGTTAAATATAGAAACAATTGACTTCCCCTTATGCTGAAGACATTGGTAATAAATTTTCTAGAGATGAGCTCCATAGCTTTACTCCAGTGATGCTCAGGAGTCATGGTTAATAGATTCCCACTTGGTTGTTTGTGATGGACACAGAACTCTGGGTGACTGATAGCTGGTTTCTTAGAAGCTAAGCTTTTAGAAACATCATGTGTGACTGCAAGGAGTCACTTCGGCTGTAATTTCAAGTGTCATATTCTACCTGGAATGGACGTAGTCCAATATTTTCATTACTAACTTTCCTCAATTAACTTTCCTTTATCTTAGCAGGCAAACATGTCTTATTGTCACTCAGTGTCAGAAGGCAATTAACCCATTGACATAACATGAGAAAAAATGTTCGAAGACAAAGCAAACATGCCTGGGAAAAATTAATTGGTGATTTTCTCTTCTTAATTTATTTCCCAGCCATCAGAGCCTGCCTTTTGTTTGGCTACTTTCCTTTTTTACAAAGTTGCCATTTTTTTTGGTCCCAGCCCTGTAAACACAGGAAGCCAACGAATTAATCTAACCCATACTGTAACAAAGAGATGGAGGCAGCCGCATCCCGGGCTTCTGTGGGTTTCTGGAAATGTATCAGAGTTCCTTTCTGCACCCTGAGAGCAGCCAGGGGTCAGTAGAGGGCATTCCTTGAGCAGCTCCAAGTGAGTGGGGGATTCTCTATGTTGTACAGGTAAGGGACCAGGCCAGCGAGAGAGATGCCACAGAGGCAATCAGGAGAGAATCACATCTGCCAAGTTGACACTCAATACTTTCACAATACAACTCCTTGCCTTTTCCATTCTGATTCCTGCTGAGAAGAGCACAGCATTTCCAATCACGGTCCTGTTCTTCTCTTTCAGATCTCTTTATCCACATCAGGAGGTAGGGAAAAGAGTCAGGGTCTGTCTGTCCAGGATAGCCCTCGTTTATCTTTGTTTTGCATTGGGTCACCTGATCTGCTGAGGCAGACACCCTAGGGACTTCTCATTGCTTCTCTACCTCTCCTGGAAGGAGCATCACAGGTGAGGCCCTGGAGACTCAGAGAGGTTGAGCTGCTTTCCAGGCTCACACAGCTGATTGGTGACAGAGGCAGCTTCCTCCAGAATCCTTACTCTTGTCCAAAGTCTGGGATATTCTGGGCTGTAGCAGTGGACTGTAGAGATAAGGGCCCTAAATCAGATTAGTCCTGCAGGCATGGTAGGCTGGAGGAAATACTGTAAAGAGGGCAGCGTGCGTGTCCAAACTTCCTTGTGGAGGCTTCTTTCAAAGGTCATGTCCTCTGGCATGTTGTCCCTTGACTCCAAAGTTAGGCCAAGTGCCCCTCTGTGATTCCACTTAGGCACCTACCCTGGTATGTTCAATTTTTGTCTTCTCCAACTGAATAATATTAATGGCTAATTTTTATTGGATACTTACTATGTGCCAGGAACTTTTCTAAGGACTCTAAAATAGCATCTCATTTAGTTTCACAACAATCCTATAAGGAAACTTCTATTATTATCCTCTTTCTGTAGATGAAGAATACCAGGTAAGAATCTTGCTCAAGGGCATACAACTAAAATGTGATAGACTTTGGGGACACTTGGCTGGCTCAGTCAGTGAAGCATGTGACTCTTGATCGCAGGGTTGTGAGTTTGAGCCCCATGTTGTATGTAGGGATTACTTAGAAATAAAATCTTTTAAAAAAAAAGTGACAGACTTTGGACTTCTCATCTCCTCCAGGGAAGGCCTTTCAGGGTAATATTAAAAAACTGTTCATTTGTTCCCTCTATTTTTTTTTAATAGTTCAGGTAAGATCATCCATTCTGGAAGAGTAGAGGGGCCAGTAGGGACCATTTTTGCTATTTAGATGAGCATAAACATCAGCCTCCTATTATTTTGTCTCAGTTCATTTAGTTCAATGTATACCGAACATCACACAGGGACAAACTGGCCATGACTTGCATTATGAGAGAGGTTTGGGTACAAAGTGTTAAATAAACAAAGTGGAGGGAGCCACGACTGCCTGGGGAACAAGAGATTTCACAGAAAAAACAACCTGGCACCTGGGTGCTGAGCATGTGTAGGGGTCCGCCAGGTATAGGAAGGCATAGGACCTGCACAGAGAGGAACAGCAGGTGCAAAGGCATGGTGATAGGAAAACTGTCAACATGCATTCACAGAAAGGAGAGGCCTGGTGGTTCTGTCAGGTCAGGGATGCATGGTAGGGATTTTGAAGACAAGGAGGGAAAGGAAGGGAAAAGTCCCATTGGGAAAGGACCTTAAACTGTGTTAAGACGTTTGGAAGGCTTGTCCAAGCTATTATTTAGAGTGTAGGATAAAATTAATTATTTGAGAAGTTGTAAAACTTTATAACTTGAGGACATTTGGATCCAGCACAGAGCCCCTGAAACCAAGATATTTTCATATTGATGATTGCATTATGTACCCCGAGATCCTCCAGTTGTCTTTTTCTATTATACTCTGGGCTTTTATGTTACAATGGAGTAGGGGAAGGTCATTTAAAGATTTTACTACTTTCCAACAGTACACAGCCAAGTATCTATATACTCTTTCCTGACTTACATCTATCTACCATCTTATGCTTTTGTTGTTCCTGGTAATGGTTAAATTAATGTTACTCCAATCAATGAAATTTCTTTATATAAAGTTGATTACATTAAAATAAAGCAAGCTGAAATATTCTCAGAGTTCTGCTTTCCAATAGAATCAGGTTAGCTTCCTCTGATCTAAAATGTCCATGAAGATAGGAAACTCATCAAAAGAGGGAACATCATAGCATTACCAAAGTCAGGGTTAATCAGACAACCAGAATACAACCAAAAGGCCTGGAGAACTGAACTGAAAAATTCAATTTTTCATGACTTGCCCAGCTGAAAGAATAGGAGAAGGCCCTTCAACTCTCTTGTATTTGGAGTCTTTGGTTTTAGATATGAGAGATCTATACCAATCTCTATACATACCAATAACTGGGTCTTTCTGCATCTGAGTTCCCAGACTTCCTGAATTAGAATCTACATAAGTAGTGCACCAGGCAGAGACTAGGGAGTGAGGAAAATTTTGGAGCAGATGTATGTTGGGAAATATCCTGCCCACAAGTAAATCGGAGAGAAGGGTCCTGGGAGCACAGCATATTGGAGATTACAGATTTTTATAGAGTCCTTCTCTTCAGGAAGTCAAAGAAACAGGAAGTGGAGGGATGAGAAAGTCCCATTTCAGTCCAGTGGAGCCCATTAAGGTGAAAGCTTTGCTATAGTGGGTAATGGGGACTGCAGCTACACATCTACCTGCTTTTGCTGTCAATGTGAACAAGGGATTTGACCAGCCCCCAAACAGATAGAAAGCTGGGCCAAGGGTAATGCACACTCAATTTCTATTGGCAAATACCCAGCCAGGCTCTAGGAACCAGAAGAAAGTTTTAAAGTACCATTTGGGCTCTTTGGTAGGGTACAATAAGATATAGCCTCTAAGAAATTAGAGCAGAAGCCATAAGGAAAGGTAAAGTAAAAGCAGGACGAGAGCAAAAGGGAGATGGGTAAGATGAATCAGGATTGCAAGGATGCTAAGAATGCAAAGGCAGAATGAAATCCATTCGGGACATGGTAAAGTCAGAACTGAAGTTATAAAATCAAGTCCTGGGCAAATGTGGGAAGCTCCTCCAGGACGCAGAGGAAAGGGAAAAAGAGGTAAGAATGATGAGAGAGACAAGGATAAATGTGGAGGACAGTACATGGCTGGGCATCACGTGCATAGCAGGGGTTCTTAAAAAATGCAGACGGATTCCTGGATTTTACCTCTGACCTAGTGGGTCAGAATTTCCAGAGCTAGGCCCAGAATCTGTATTTTTGAAAAGCTACCCAAGTGGTTCTGATGCAGCCGAGTGGCATTTGCCCTTGGACTGGCATTTGGGAGCCAGTGACCTAGAAACAGCACAGTGCAAGCTTAGACTCCCCAGGTGTGGAGAGACACTCCCTCTGTGTGCTGACTTGCAGGCGGTAACTCTAATGAGGATAAATAACCACTTCTCTAACGTTAGCTGCTGCCCAGTAAATGTCCTAAGTGCCGGGACCTTTAGTCGCGCCACTCTGCTTATTTCAAGAGTTGCTGAAGTGCTTTAAAAAGGATATTTGGAATCTGTGATGGAAGGGCTCCAAGCCTCACCATCCCAGCTGAGGGCAGCAGCCCTGGGGTCTGCGGAGGAAGGCCTCGGACCAGCCGCAGGTTTAGTGTCGAAGTGGGATCTGTCCTTGTTCCGTTCTAGCCACCCCAGGAATGGAGGCTGCACAATGAGCCGTTGGAGCCATCTGGGTAAGAAGGCAGAGCCTTACAGCATCCAGAGGAACTCTGATGTGATGCTTTCCATTTGTAAGAATTTAGGTTTAAATGTTAACAAATGTCTTCCGGAGGCAGCATTTTGTAAACTGAGACAGAGGCAAGAAGGAAGAAGAGAGCTAGATGACTCACTAGGAGGCCAGGCAGCCAGGAGTGATTTCCATTCTCTCTGCATTCTCTCAATTCTAGGCATAGTTTTTTAATTTACTTTTATCACTGGGTCCTGATTACCTATGCAAATCAGGGCCCAGTCCGGGCTAAGCTGGCTCACCCAGCAACCTTTTGCTTCCCCGGCTGTTGCAGCTCTTTATCTTCTGGGGAAGGAGGCAGGAAGCTGAGGGGAGAGACTCTCCTGTGGCCAAAAGCACCTGGAGACAAATATCCTTATCATTCAGTTTCCCTTAGCTGATCACCTACACAGTTTTTCAATTACAAAACTTCAGGCTTATTTGACAGATTTAAGTTGAGGAAAAGCCAAAGCTGATTCATTCATTTCTGGAGTTTCAAGGGACTGGTTTATCCTAGAGCTGAATGGAGCATCCAGCCTCAAACTGCTATCCTTGTCCATTTGTCCAATCATCCATCCATCCAGTAACATTATGCTAAGCACTGGGTGAATAGAATTGATGAATAAGAAATGGTGCCCCTTTTAAGGTTGTTCAGCCTAGCAGGAAAGGTTGAACTATAAAAATTATAATAAAACATTTTAAATGCTAACACATAGGTATAATTCATTAACTTTGGAAGGTAAAGTTGACACAGTATAGTTGTACGAGCTACACTCTCAAACCAGACCGCTAGGTTCAAATCCTGTCTTTTCCACATATCTTCTGTATAAACTTGGGCAAAATATTAACCTTTCTGTGTCCCAGTTTCTCATCTATAAAAGGAGATAAGTGAAGGATCTATCTTCCAGGAGGATTGAATGAATTAAAATATCTTTATTTTAAAAACTTGGAAATGATAACCTGTAAGGCAAAAAAAAAAACCAAACAGGGAGTTTGCACAAATACTTCTAACTTCTGCCCAACATCATTCTTGAACCTCCTCTACATCATTTTCCTCCAGTCTTCCCAAGTAGCACACACCTAGATTCATGTGCTAAACACATGAAGATAGTGGTAAACACATTTTTTTTAAGATTTATTTATTTATTTGAGGGGGAGGGGCAGAGGGAGAGGGAGAGAGAAACTCTAAGCAGATTCCATGCTGAGTGCAGAGCCCGAAGCAGGGCTTGATCTCATGACCCTGAGATCATGACCTAAGCTGAAACCAGGAGTTGGACGCTTAAACGACTGCGCCACCCAGGTGCCCCAACACATTGGTTTTAAGAAAGACTTCCTCTGTGAAAGACTGCCCAATTGCCTCTGGAACGGTGTTTTTCTCTCTTTTCAGGGTCATGGATCCTTTTGAGTATTCGTTCATTGATTTAATAATTACTTAGTACCTAATCTGTGCTAAACATTATTCTAGGCATGCAGGAAACAAAGCAAA
The DNA here is from genome assembly GCF_054177405.1 of Leptonychotes weddellii. Classification (NCBI taxonomy): domain Eukaryota; kingdom Metazoa; phylum Chordata; class Mammalia; order Carnivora; family Phocidae; genus Leptonychotes; species Leptonychotes weddellii. The sequence continues at coordinate 98,818,958 of NC_138369.1, read as the reverse complement.
CATTGCTGCTCTTGTGGAACTTATATTCTGGGGGTGGGGGGTAGACAATAAGCAAGAAATATAATATTCAAGTGAATTATCTAATATGTAAGAAGTGATACATGCTTAGAAAGTGATACATGCTTAGAAAAATAAAAAGAGTGGATAGTAAGGAGGTTAAGAGTGTTGGTGGGGGTGGGAGTTACCTAATTTAAAATAAGGTGATAGCCCTCACTGACATGGTAAAAATTGAGCAAGAATGTGAATAAGATGAGGGAGTTGGCTGCAGAGATATATGAGGGAAGAGGGTTTGAAGCAGAGAGAACAGCCAATGTCAAGGTCCCAAAGCAGAACATGCCTCGGGTGTTGCAAGGAGATCAGTGTGGCTGGAGCTGAGCAAGGCAGAGAGGAGTAGGAGATGAGATCTAACTACCTGAGGAAAGCTAGCCACCCTTTCTCTGAAACAGTGATTTCCAAATGTTAGCATGCATCAGGGCTTATGAAAACACAGGCTGTGGTGGTTCCCCCATCCCCAGACTTTCTAACATTTCTAATAATAATAATTGGGAATAAATTCCCAGGTGATGTTTATGCTGCTGGTGTGGGAAACATGCCTTGAGAACTTCTCTCCTAGTACACGGTTAACCCTATTTTACACATGCTTTAATGGTGTTCCTGGACTCCTAAAGTTTGCCCGGGATCACAGCTTAGGAATCCTGGCCCTAGGGAACTTTGGACTGGATCACTCATCCACAGACCACCCTGAAGCCCTGAATCAATCTCATCTTTCCAACCAGGTGAAGAACATGTTTGACCTCTGGCTCAAGTTAGGGTAGAAAAATTTCTCATAATGTTTCCAATTTAACTTCTCAGGCACAGTGGTATCTCTTTAGCTCAGCCATAATCACACTCTATTCTATTCACTGAACAAGAATTTGTGGAGTACTTTGTTACAAACACAAATTTGGGCCTCTTAAAAGATAATGTTAGGAGGCACTAAAAGCCTTCCTATAGGGTACAAAATTGGCTTGACTTAATACCTTCTGAAATAGCACACAGCTCTGTTTGTGTCTCAAGAGAGGAAGATTAAAAACCTAGAGTGCCATAGTGTATCCTCATCAGGATGGTACTCTGAAGGTAAGGAAAAGGAAGCAAGAAATCCTCTAGACTTCTAAATAATCAAAGATTTTTGTGACTGTTTTTAAAGAGCAGCTGAAGTAGTATTCAAAAAATCAAAATGACCTGGCAGTATTTGTTGTGAAGAGATAATGGGGAGAATACCAAGTGCAAAACAGGAAAATATGAAAGCTAAAATTAGGTAACTTAATCACTGGAAGATGAGGTCTGAATTATGTGTAACCTACTTTGTATTTACTTGGTTTTGCAAATTAGATTGGAGTTTGATCTATAGGCTGGGCTTGGACAAGTATGCATCACTAGGACACCTTAAAGAAGAGGGACTCAGGGAGAGAATAAAGAGGCAATTGGCATGTTAGGACTGCAAATAATGAGGACAGACACATGCTCTGAGGGGTGAGCGAGGACAACTGCGGAATGGTTAAAAACATGCACAAAACGAATGTAATCATTTCCTTATGATAAACACTCACTGTTCCTACCATGGAGAAGCCTACGCAGCCAAAAGCATTCATTGACACAGAGATACTGATTTCGGAGTATGACAGATTAATACCAGGCCTTAGGGAGATTTAAATTATAAAGCAGTGTCTCATGTTTTGGAGCAATTACCAAGTCATTTTCAGATACGTGTGTTTCTCTTTGTCTGTCTCTGCTTTGTTACGCTTTGGGTTTGGGATAGTTCTCCTTTTCCAGTTGAAGTCAAAGGAACAATATGCTAGCCATTTCAGCTAAGCTCACGTCTCAAGTAAGTGCTCATAATGCTTATTGATATTATACCTATCAAAAGAAATAGTGGAGCACTACTTTTTAATTATTCATCTTTTGAGAAGGTATTGCCACAGGAGTATCAATTCCAAATGAAAGCATTATTCAATCAATCGGACTACTTTGTAGATTTGAAATATTCACCTAGAGGACGTCAGTTTGGTGACTGGGAAAATTTGCTTGATGTGGGCCTATGACGTGCGGGTTAGCCTTTCCCAAGGCTGTGTTACCTTAGGAAAGTCACTTACACTCTGTGGAAAGTGCATAATGATTCTAGTAAAGGGGTTGTTGGAAGTAAATGTTGGTTTGCGTAAATGTGTTTTTAAATCCTCAAATGCTGCACAAAAGTTTGATATTCATATTATCTATGTATGAGGATCACTATTTACACAGTTTTGCAGATGTGTTGCTGAAGGACACACAACTTTTAAATAAACTGTTTACACATCAACAAATTATTGCATTCAGAGTAAAAGTGAATTAACCAGTTGGAGAGTGTGCTTACTGACTAAAACTGAATATAGCCCCTCTATCAGAAAGAACAATTACCAACTGTATTAATTAATGCTAATTTGCATTTAGTGAGCTGTCCTGAATTAAAATTAGTTCCCATGAGCTAAGAATGATGGCTGTGAATTTTGGGAGTATGCCTTTTCCCTTAAAAAAAAAAGAGTGTGCTATATATATTATATGTATATTTTAAACAATATAGCCCTGACACAGGTAATTCAGACACAGGGTCTCACTTAAATTACCATAGGATTAATCTTCAGAGTACAACTATAAATAGAACCCTTTATTTCTGAATTTACAAATTGTTCTTATTTGTTCATATTGCACAATTATCTAGATAATCTAGTGTAGTTGAAGCTGTCTAGATAGTTGACTAAATTTGGGCTTTGCATCTGGATTTTAACTTTACAATTCATATTCAAAATATTTAAAAATATAAGGCTAAGTGTTACATAAATATGATCCACAGTACAGTTTTAATTCATCTTCACTATAACTGGTGAAGATTCTGTATAGGGAGAAAACTCCTCAACTCCCCAGTAGTTATTTTTCCTATAAACATAAGTTCATAAAAAAAAAAAAGGAATAATGAGTCCTATGTGAATAAGTTGGTCATAGCACAAATAATTTTTTTTAAAAATTAAGCCTTTCAAGGGGCATCTGGGTGGCTCAGTCGGTTAAGCGTCTGCCTTCGGCTCAGGTCATGATCCCAGGGTCCTGGGATAGAGCCCCGCTTGGGACTCCTTGATCAGTAGGGAGCCTGCTTCTCCCTTTGCCTGCCCCTCCCCATGCCTGTGCTCTCTTTCTCTCTGCCAAATAAATAAATAAAATCTTAAAAAATTAAGCACTGTGAATTGTGTAAGACTTGAATTACAGACCTGTACCTCTGAAACAAATAATACATTATATGTTAAAAAAAAGAAGATAGTAGGAAGGGAAAAATGAAGGGGGGAAATCAGAGGGGGAGACAAACCAGGAGAGACTATGGACTCTGAAAAACAAACTGAGGGTTCTAGAGGGAAGGGGGGTGGGGGGATGGGTTAGCCTGGTGATGGGTATTAAAGAGGGCACATATTGAATGGAGCACTGGGTGTTATACGCAAACAATGAATCATGGAACACTACATCAAAAACTAATGATGTAATGTATGGTGATTAACATAACAATAAAAATTTTAAAAAAAGAAAGTGAAATGTAGAGCAAAAAAAATTAAGCCTTTCATTTTGAAATAATTATAGATTCACATCATTGATCTATATGTCTATCTCTCTGCCAATACTATAAAGTCTTGGTTATTGTAGCTAGATAATAGTTCTTGAAATTGGGTAGATTGTTGCTTCTCACTTTATTTTTCTTTTTCAAAATTGTTTTAGATATTTGAGCTCTTTCTTCTTTCCATATGAATTTTAGGATGACTGCTATCATGAGGTGAGGGAGGGAAGTCCAGCACCTAACTGGGCCTCCCATAACTTGTTGGGGTGATGGTACTGGGTTCGTCTTTCAGCCATGAGAGGGAGGAAGTCTGGGCTCTTCCCTCATTCTTTGCTAGTACGAGTGGGCATGGGGTTCCAGTTTTTTCAGTAGTGTCAGCCTAGGGGAGAGGGATTATTATCTTAAACTTTTCTGTCTTACAAGTTTGCCCTTCCCATTCCCTTGGCTCTAGAGAGCCAGCCTTTGTTGAGCCTTTTCTTTCCTGCACCCAACTGGTGTTCCTGGTTGCCTGTTTCTTCAGCTCCAAGTTTGGGACATAAAAAGCAAAAAGAAAATGTGGGAAACGCAGCTGTGTTGTTCCATTCTGTGGGTCCTGAGGTCCCTAGTCATTCTTTCTTCTTTTCTCCTCCTTTCAGTGCCTTCTTATGTTTAAGTATAATGTTTAGGATTTTTAGTGCACTTACAGAGAGGATTAGGGATAAGTACGTAGACTCCATACTCCCAGAAGCAGAGGTCTTTCCCCTGATAATTTTTAATATTTATCTACAAGAAAGTGCTATCAACATTGCTTAGCCTTTAACATGAATTATAAAATGAAGGTGGTAAAGAGGGGTGAGGCATACTCCATGGCAGGCTTTTCAGGGCTTTTTGGAAATCCTAAAAAAACAAAAAACAAATAAACCAGGTTTTCAGAATTCCCTGATACCCTTCCCATGAAAGGTGGCATGGATGCTAATTTGGTTCACATTTCCAAGAAGTAACAAGGATCATGGAAAGTGCTTAAGAGGGAGTTCTGGTTTTGACTCTTTTCACCACTAATTTTAATTCTGGAAAAGAAAACCATCTCTTCTGGAGTTTCAAACTAACCCTGAGCCATTAATGAAGCCATATGGAGCTCACTGGGTACTTACAACTTCTGTCTTAGTTCCTTGGTAAGGTGGCCAAATTCTGCTGCTCCCAGGAGAGTGGTAAAGAGACCCATCTGCTGAGGCTCCAACCTGACCGAAATGAATTATCTAGGTGGGCCCAGTGTCATCACAAGTGTCTTTACAAGAAGGAGGTAAGAGAATCAAGATGAGAGGATATGTGATGACAGAATCAGAAGTGTGTGTCTACGCACATGAGAGAGAGACAGACAGAGATGGACAGACCATGACAGAGGGAGATTTAAAGATATTGTGCTGCTGGCTTTAGGCAGGGGCCATTAGCCAAGGAATTCAAGTGCCTTTAAGAAGTTGGAAGAGGCAAGGAAAAAATCAAGAGTCGGTCACTTAACTGACTGAACCACCCAGGCACCCCGAGATTAATTTAATAATATATTTTAGTTAACCCAATATGTTTAGTTAACCCAGTATGAAATTTTATTTCAACATGTAATCAAAATTAAAAGTTAATGACATTTTATAAACATTTTTCTTACGAACTCATCAAAATTCAGTGTGTATTTTATAGTTATAGCCATCTCAATTAGGATTAGCCACATTTCAAGTGCTCAATCACCACATGTAGTTGGTGGCTATTGTATTGCATAGCCTAGACCCAGATTATTCAAGTATAACCCATTTTATCTCAATCATTTATGTCCTTATTTCTCAAAGTGAGGTTAACTGACAAGTTTGTTAGGTGATCCGCCTCCCACTACCCATCTATGGAAGCAGAATGTTCATTTTAATAAGAATGCTAGGTGATTTGTATGCTTATTAAATTTTGAGAAGCAATGCTCAAGACGTTGGATAAAACCTTTTTTTTTTTGCTTGAATTATCCATGTTAAAAGTTGCTTAAATATTGTTTTAATCACCTCTTTCTCAAATAGTCAGTATTTTCTGATCATTTCTTTGTAACATTTTAACTTGTTGGGAAAATCCAAGATTTTCTGTGGAGAATTCTGCTATTCATCTGGTTCTTCACTGTGAAGGACTGCTATTAAGGTAATCACCTGCAAAAGGATGAGATTTGGTCTCTCATTATAGCTGTCTTCAAAGTAGAATAGTGAGTGAGTCCATTCCAGAACTGGTATGATGCAGTGAGTAGACTTGCAGCCCTAAGTGAGAATGCATGAGAACAAATCCCCCCAGTTTTTCATAATGGTGTGGAAGGTAGTCCAGAGAAATCTGTGGTAGAGTTTCATCATCCAACCCTACTGTTGATTCATAAAAAGGAATTGTCAGTAATGTTGAAGGCTCAAACAGTTGTACTTTTTCTAAGTTCCTTAGAGTAGCCAGCATCTTTTCTCTGGAATTTTAGGATTTTCACACTTTAAGATGAGTGATTCATCAGCAAATTGAATGCAATAAATTTGGAATTTAGAAATGTTAGTGGAATTATTTGACAAAATGAGTGCCGTTTAAAACTTCAGGTGAACTTCAGTAACTAGGCAAAAGAAGAAACTGAGTGTAATCCCACAGGGCTCACACTTCATCCTTTGTTGTCTGGTAATTTGCCTTTTTTTTTTTTTCTCCTTGTTTGAGGGGAGAGGAGTTGAGAAATCCTTAGTTGACAGTAGGGAAGAACAAGCTTTATAACATTTTGTAATACTTGAAAAGTGTTTTGGAATAATGACAATGTTATTATTTAATCATGTGACCAAGACAAGCGAAAGGGCTGAGGAATTTTAAAATTGTAATTTAAAAACTAGAGTTCTGTTTTTGGTGATATTGTAGTATAGATTTTACATGTGTACCTTTCTACTACAAAGGACTTAGACATGTTGAATAAAATGCAAGAAGTATCTTCTCAAATGTATACTTGATATCATAGGAATGTAAGGGAAATCCCAGAGGCAAAACCAGAATACAAATTGGTGTCTAGAGGAAGCTGCTCTCAGGGTATGTGCCTAAGAGTAGGTCTTTAAATAGATACATGCAGAATGTGGGGGTAGGTAGGGAAAAGGAGGCTAAGCTTTAGGTCCACTTGAAATCAGAAGTTGAAACTGAGACCCTTTCATAAAGCCACAATCGCAGAAGGGCTACACTTCAATGAAAGGGTAGACTAAAAAATTCTGCAGGCAAAAGGAGGTGACAAAGTCTCTCTCTAGAATGCCAGATGGAGAAAATAAAAATGGGGGATAATTAGTATTCAAAAAGATGTTGGCTGACAAACTTGCAGAACTGATAAACAAACTGGACCCTCAGAAGCAGAAGCCATAATGAATTCCAGCAGATAAATAATAATGAATCCACATAGAGACACATTAAGGTGTAATTTGAATAAAAGAACAAAAAGTGCATCTTTAGTAAAAGACCATAAAACACAAAAGGAGAGATCAAAAAAGCAGCTGGGAGAAAAGATAAATTATTTCAAAAGAATAACAATTAGATTGATAGCAGAATTCTCTACAGTAAACATAGGAGTGAGAAAACTGCTCAGAGTGCTAAGAGAAAATATCTATCAACCTATCATTCAAGTAAAATGGTGTAATAGTCATTTTATGGTAAAAAAAAATCTGTGAGGCAATCACTAAATGAACCCCCAAAGTATGTACTATCTGAAAAATTAAATTGAATCTAGAAGAACAAATGCAGGTATAGGAAGGACAAAAAAACAGAGTAATTGGAAAACATGAGGTTACATATAAACAAATACTGATTGTATAAAACAGTAACAAAAGTGATATTAACCACTAACCTTTGGTGGAGAAACATAGTGGCAAAATACTGAAAAATAATACCCTGTGAAAGGGAGAGGATGATCAAGGTCGATTTTACCAGGTGGAGTGTAAAAGTGTTGATTAACTTAGATTTTGTTTTATTTTTTAAAAGATTTATTTATTTATTTTAGAGAGCGAGAGAGAGGCAGTGAGTGAGCACGGGGAGGGGCAGAGAATTCTGAAGCAGACTCCCGGCTGAGCGTGGAGCCCAATGCAGGGCTTTCTGTGAGAACATGACCTAAGCTGAAATCAGGAGTTGGCCACTTAACTGAGCCACCCAGGTGCCCCTCATTAACTTAGATTTTAAAAGTAAACATTCTAAGCAAGGAGACGAAAGAAGGAAAAATAGAATAAAAATAATTCAATCTAATTAGTTAGGAAAGAAGGGGGAAAATCATAGAAAATTTCAGGGAAACTAGCACAAAATAATATGGTAGAACTCAAATTTAGTGAAAACTACAGTGAATCTACAGAGTCTAACCCTGCTAGTGAAAAGATAGGTTATCAGACTGGATTACAAGAAATCCACCTATAGTCCACTTTTGAGGGACACATCTAAGATACAGGGACACAGGAATGTTGAAAGGAGAAAGATACAAAGGAATACATTGGGTAAATTCTTTTTTATTTTTTTTTAAAGATATTATTTATTTGAGAGAGAGAGAGCGAGCCAGAGAGAGAGCACAAGTGGAGGGGAGGGGCAGAGGGAGAAGCAGACTCCCACTGAGCAGGGATCCCGATGCAGGGCTCGATCCCAGGACCCTGGGATCATGACCTGAGCCAAAGGCAGACGCTTAACCGACTGAGCCACACTGGGTAAATTCTAATAAAAAATGAACTTTTGCTGCTAAATTAATATTAGATAAAATAGTTTTTAAGGCAAAAAGCATTATCAGAGCTAAGGAGAATCACAACACAATGATAAAAGTTTCACCTCACTAGAAAAATATGAGATCTGTAATTTGCATATGCGTAATCAAATATTCAGGGATAAAATTTACATGTTATAAAGAAAAACTGACAAATCCACAATTGTTGAAGCAGTCATTGATAAATGAAACAGACAAAAATTTGGCAAGGATATACAAAATTTAACAACATAATTAACAGCCTTGATATACTGGACACACACACACACACACACACACAGATTTGCACCCACTAATTAAAAGACGTTTCCCCCCAAACAACATAGAATATTAAAAAAATTGACCACAAAGTATTAACAAATCTATTCCAGCAATCCATTAGAAAGTACATCATGACAATTAAAAATTCACCAGTAAAATTTACCTTATAAAATTTAGAAAGTAAAACCATACACACACACACAAAAAACCCCCCACAATATAATTATCTCAAAAGCAGAAGAGGCATTTGATAACATTTGGTATCCATTCTTAAAAAACATACAGTATCCATTCTTCATAGTAATTACACAATGATGAAATGTTAGACTCATTTCTTTTAAAATAAGCAATGAAACAAAAATATCCCCAAGCATTTGCTTTAAGATTGTCCTGAGGGCCTAGTGAATGACTTAAAATGAGATAAAGAAATAGAATGTATATGAATCACAAAGGAAGAAATAATACTGTTTTTATTCTCAGGTGATATGATTTTTTAGCAATCATATTGATATGATATGAAATCTATGATATGATTTTCATAGAAAACCCAAGAGCACCTATAATAAAATTATTAGAATTAATGAGAGAGTTCAGCAGGCTTACTGGGTATTAGACCAATGTTAAAAAATTGCATTCTTCACTCACCAGGAATAAACAATGACAAAATATAAAATGAAGCACCATTTAAAATCAACAGCAAAAATGGCCCTAAGAATAAATCTAACAATGGATGTGCATGAAATACATTGCAAAAATTATAAAACTTTAATAAATGGTGTTAAGAAATATCTAAGTAAATAAAAAGATATGCCACATTTGTAATAAATAGACTCAGTATCATAAAGACATCCATACCCCTAACTTCAATGCAATTCTAATAAAAATGCCAAGAGGTTTTGCTATGGAACTTGACAAAATAATTTTAAATATTTTCATGGGAGAGCAAAGGGTCAAGAATAGCCAAGACAATGTTGAAGAAGAACAAGAGAAATTGTCCACTTGTTCAAATATGTTTTCTCAAGGTTTATCACAAAGCTGTAGCAACCAACCAAAATAATATGCTACTATTATAGGGAAAGAAAATTTGACCAATGGGAGAGGTTAAAGTATCCGAAAAGGTACCCACACTTGTACAGAAATTTAATAAATGATAAAACTGCCATTTCTCTAAAAAGGGAGGAGGAAGTAACACAGTTGGTCAAAAAAAAAAAAGAAAAAATCTCTACCACATACCATCCCAGAAAGACATAATTTCTAAAATTAAAAACTGAAATTTTAGATCATTGGGAGAAAGTATAGAAATAGTAAATATCTTGCATATAGGAAATGATTTTTTTTTTAAAGATTTATTTATTTGACACAAAGAGAGACAGATAGAGAGAACACAAGCAGGGGGAGCAGCAGAGGAGAGAGAAAAGCAGGCTCTCTGTTGAGCAGGGAGCCTGATATGGGGCTCGATCCCAGGACCTCTAGATCATGACTTGAGCCAAAGGCAGAGATCATGACCTGAGCCAAAGGCAGATGCTTAACCATCTGAGCCACCTAGGTGCCCCTGGGAAATGATTTCTTAAACAAGACAAGAAGCATAAACCATAAGGGAAAAGACTGACAAAATTGAATATATTAAAATTTAAAACTTCTATGCATCAGTACATACCATAAGAACAAATTAGAGAGGCCACAGACATGGAGAATGCAATAGCAGCATATTTAATTGGCAAAGGATTTAATATTTAGAACATATAAAGAAGTCCATGTCAATAAGAAAAAAAACAATTTAATAGAAAATTAGAATATGGACAAGATTTACAAAAGGAGGAATCTGGGGAACAGATGAAAAGATCTTCAAATTCACTAGTTGTTAAGAAAATATCCGTTCAAATGACAACAGATACTATTTCATATCTGTCAGAAGACCATAGATTTAAGTCTGAAAAGGTCAAAAATTGGAAGGATGTAGAATAACAGGAACTCAAATAAAAGCTCATGAAAGCGTAAACTTGTATGCTTGGGAGCAATTTGGTAATATCTAGCAAAATTACATATACTTATATGTTACCACCCAGAAATACCACTTCTGGATTATATATCCTGAAGAAACTCTTGCACATGGACTCATGGAGGCATGGCCCTCTGTGGGCCTTGTTACCTCTTTGTTACCTCTCTGATGCTTGTTACCTTGTTACCTCTCTGATGCTATTTTCTACTATTCTTCCTCTCATTCAGATAGCATCAGCCATGCTGGCTTTCTTATTCCTAGAACACACCAGGTACATTCTTAACCTCAGGGCCTTTGCACTTGTTTTCTCTGCCTGGATTGCTCTTCCTCAAGGTATCTCCATGTCTCCTTTTGCATTTTCTTCCAGTTTTGACTTGAATGTCAACTTCTCATTGAGGTCTTCCTAGCTCCTCTAACCTCTATTTCCTTCCCCAATTTAATTTTTTTCACCTTAGCAATTATGAACATAACATACATTTTATGGAATGGAAGCGTTTTGGTTTGTTTTTGTTCACTGCAGTATCCCTAGTACCTAGAATAATACCTGGCCCATAGTAGATGCTCAATAAATACTTGTTATATGAATAAATGTGCATAAAATGTTTATTACAATATTGTTTGTAATCCTTCCAACACTTTGTAAAATAGAGTAGGACAAATAACATTCCCATTTGCACACTGAAATGAAACTGAGATATGGAGGGGAGGAGTTCGTCCAAAGTCACAGGGCAAGTGTCCAGCAGACACTTGAATAAATTCCACATTTCAATATATACTAGTAAGCAAAATATTAGAATGGCAAATGGGTTTATTCCTTTAAATATCATGTAATCTCCAGAAAATGTATTACTTTGGAGAGAAATTTTCTATTTATTTCATAAATAAGAATTACTTCAAGCAAAATAGAATGCAAAAGCTTCTCAGTCATCCTTGCCCTGATGTATATAAGGTAAGTGGTTACCCTACTGTGAATTTTACTGTGAGAATTTTAATAGTAAGATGTTCATTATATGAGTCATGTGAAGAATGTTGAGAGTATAAATGTTGTATATTACATGCATTCACTATAACCACATAATATGGTATCATTTCATCAAACAGAATTTTCTATTCCACTTTGTTTGAAGCCTAAAATGAAAACAAGAAAAATGTATCTTAAGGAAGATATAATTGAGCTTTTCCTTATAAAATACAGAGGCCTGCATACTCCATAAAAACATCTAATGGTTATTAGTGTTGATAGAACTTACAAGCCCATGTAAAGATGAAGAAGCCCCCTTAGTGTAAAAACATTTAACAAGCACAGTCTATCTGTATCCACAATTGTCTGTCTTTGTGGAGAAAAAGGGGTGGGGGGAGGAGAGAAAGACAAAACTGACATGTTGCTACCATCGTGGAACATAGGAAAACGGGCTGCTAGAAAGTCAGGGCAGACACCAATGCCTGGGGCAGAAGTCCATAGTCGGGTCGGTGTTAATATCATATTATAAACATCTAAAGCTGTATTCTTCAAGGGAGGTGGAAGGTGGGGTGGATGAGTTGAGGAGAAATTCTAAAAACTAAAATAGTATAAAATTCTTGCTCTCAATAGGCTTAAGGCTGGTTATGAATACATCACATAGACAAAAATGACTTGCATTTTCCCTAGCTGGGGTTGATGAAATGAAGTAAGCTATACTAACCTAGCTATACTAGGACATGGGAATTATATTCCCTAAAGAAACTCTTCCACATGCACTCACAGAGATATGAGTGGGTGGCTACTGACTTATAAGCTGAGCACCGGGAGTTGGGTGTGATGTGGATGTCCACCAGGCTGGATGTCAACATTGACCTCCTACTCATGACTGACTAGTGGGGAACTCCAGCTTGAGAGAATTCAAAATCAACATAATATATTTTAAGAATTATTTAGAATTATCTATTAATGCTGAGCATATGCACATATGTGATCCAACAGTTTGACTCCTAGATATGCCTAAGAGAAAAATGTTATGTTCTCCAAAAGACATGTATAAGAGTGTTCATGTCAACACCACTCATAATAGCTCCAAACTGGAAATAAACCAAATGTCCATCAAAATTCAAATGGACAAGAACAGCTATTAAAGAAAATACTGTATAGCAATGAAAATGAACAAAGTACTGCCATATGGAACATGGATTAAACTTACAATTAAAATGTTGGGTGAGAGAAGGCAGACATAAAAAAATATACACCGTATAGGTGACAATAATCTATGGTGTTAAATTTCAAGATAGTGGTTCCTCTTGGTGAAGGTGGGAGAAAAGCAACTGGAATGGAGCATGATGAGGGCTTCGGGGTTGCTGATGGTGCTCTGTTTCTTGATCTGGTTTCACTTTGTGAAGATCCATCTAGCTGTACGTTTAGAATTTATGCACTTGTTCTGTGAATTATACTTTAGTAAAATTTTTATATTCAAAAAACAACATATGGACAAGTATATGTGAGTGCACAGTACAGAAGTTTGGCAAAGTGAATTTGGGAATGGGCTGATAAAGAAAGATTGGTTGAGGAAGGTGAATTTTGAGATTCAGCTAAAGAATGTGGGTGGCTTAAAGCAGTAGGAATAAGTGTGTTATATATTAAGGAGGGGAAAAAATAGGGCATGCAGAGGGCATGCAGATTTCTGCTTTATTGAGGCAGAAATCCAACAGTGATACATAAAGAGAAGTGTGTATGATGAGACACAATGAGGAGGAAATTTAGATTTTGAATTGCAGTAGGGAACTGGTGTTCTTCCTTTCACCATTTTTAATTTTTAAAAAATAATTTTATAGGTAGCATATGCTACTTTTATTTACATATACATATAAGTAATAATAATTAAGTACTTCTATATAAATATAGGTAAATATGTATAATTATATACATAATTATATAGGTAGCATATACTACCTATTTATAGAAAATTTTAAAAAAATAGAGAAGTATAAAGGAAAAAATCACTTAAAACTCCATTCTCCTGATATAACATTGTGGGAGCCCCTGAGTTTCTATATTGAATATTGTGGAGATAATTTGAAGATTAATATTAATCTTATGGAAGTTTAACATAAAAGGAATTTAAGCAATAAACTCAGATAAGTCAGGAGACCTTTAAGCTTTGCATACTTCCCAATTCCAGCTTGCTGCCACGGAGTCGATATTATGTTAAGAACAGCATCTGCATGATACAATCCCTTTTTTCTTTCCCCTTCCAACAAACTGAGTTATAATATTTCTATTAAAACAAAATGTCTAAAGATCTCTAATCACACCCCTCCCAAATAAAGGTATCCATGGGAAAGGTGAAGAATGTTTGCTTTTTCCTATACATTTTACCAAATCCAGAGTTTGGGATTTTGGAGGTGTGGTATGGGGAGCAAAGGATTTTGGCCATGGTCTAGCTACAATACCAAATACTGGATTTCATTCACAGAACAAGATAGGATGAAAGAACTCCTATGAAAAAAGGTAAAATTTGCAGCAATTGTAGGACCAAATTCATTAATTTTGTCTCTCTTGGTATAATTTCCATATCTTCGGCTTTGGGGTTGCTTTTGGCAGGGAAGAAATAGGGAGCAAACTTGTGAAGTTATTCCAAGTTGAGAACTTGTAAAATCTTCATGAAAATATCTCCTGGTAATGGACTAAGGCAGCACTTAACTCTCAAGGTGTAGGGTACAACTCAAAATAGCCAAAAAAATCTCCTAATATCTGGACACTCAAGGTCTCTCTGTCTTGATATATTTTTCCATAGGAATCAGACAGCAGAGCTCCAAAGGATCGTGAGAGCTGAGACAAATTTACTCTATCCTCAGTATGTTTCTATGCACAACTGATGGATTATGAGTGGATTCTTTCTCTCCTCAAGAACAGTTTCCTCTAACACTCTTGAGGTTGGCTCCTTGGGAAGGACACTCACCTACGCTGGAGATGGTACAACCCCGGTAACATAATTTGGCTGTGTGCTATACTTTCCTCAGCAGTGAGCATTTTAGAAATAATTTTCACAGCAAGGATGGTGTTTGTTTATTATATAGATAGGGAATTCTTTAAGGAAAGTGGAATATGGCATAAGTTGTTGAAAAAAAAGAGGAAGTAAATAATCCAAGGGCATGGCAGTTTTTTGTCCATGAACTGGAAATAGGAACAAAGGATTGAGGGAATTTAGAGTTGATTCCAAGGTTGTAAATTAGGAAATGCAAAGCCTGCTTAAGGAGCATTCAGAGACTAGAGGTAACATTTTGAACCTCATCTCAGGAAATGCAAGGAAAGCACTTGTGTACCCTTGTATGCTTAGTTCAAGGGTATCTGATGCTCATGTGGTTTGCTAGGAAAGAATTCCTGTGCTTTTCACAAATATAAAGCTCAAGTTTACTCTGAGGAAACAATTACTGGGAAAGGTAAAACCACTGTGGGAGAGGGGAAAGGGCCTCCTATTCTCATATCAACTCATATTAGGAATAATGGCAGAGTTCTATTGTTCCAGAGGGACTAATTTGTCCCCTTGTTTCACTGAACAATTGCTAGGATCCCCTAGGTGGTTCAGAAAAGTGTGTCTCAGACCACCATCTACTTAAGCCCATTAAAATTGATGTGTCCTTCACTTCATGCAAACTCATTTCTAAAGTCTTAAATTTACAAATAAAATATGGATTATTTGCATCATGAAAGAATTCTTTACACTAAGATAAACTACAGGATTTCTTTAAATAATAAATTACCCTGCTGTGTTTTACAATATGATTTTATGTGCCGTAATTTGATCTACATACAATTTTTCTAGGAGCACGTCTTCAGGGTCAAGAGTGGAATGCCTGTATATTCATGATGGTCGTCAATGTGGCTAAATGTCCCAGCACACAATGTATTGGTCTGATGAATTATTGTAGTAGCAACTTCCCGACCACTGCAGGGTGTTTAAGAAGGATACCAGCCTCATAGAAAGCTTTGTATACTAAATACTGATACAGGGGAGGAAAACCCAGAGGAGAAGGAGCAAGGCAAATTTTGCATTAGCCTTATGAAAAGAGATATTCTCCTGGTTGGCTTCTGTACTAAGTATAGTTGTTCTGAGCACTCCCTCGCTGTAATGTCTGCAGACATATTTTACCTATGTAAGAAAGTGAGAATCATAAAAATAATGGCCAGGGTTGCTGTTAGCCTCAAATGGGGCAATGCGGGAGAGTGCATTTACAAAGAACCATGTTATACAGATATCAGTCATTATTATTATTCTATTATCCCAGTGTTAATCATAACAAAAACACTCCGGTTTATAAAGTGAATAAACATTGGGTTTGTTTCTGCTTCCAAAGATGGCACTGAAAATAAGTCTCCAACAGGAAAATATTTTCCAAAGTATCAAGTTCCAACTTTAAAAAAAGGAAATAAAAACTGAAAGTCTATAGGCTCATTAACCAAAATGCTGATGGAATGTTATAAGATTTACACATACATCACTACAGAGCTGTCCTGCGATGAGCATGACTGGAGCCCTACTTCCATCTGCTCTGGAATGAGCCAAGAGCAATGAGCCCAATGAACTGTCTTGCAAGTGCTTCAGGCCTCTCAGTATTTTGGGCAGAGCTTATCAGCAGGAAAAATCATTAAGCAGCAGGAAAGAGAAACAAAAAGCATAATAAGTGAAGGGGGGTGACTGCAGGAATGGGGAGAATGAGTGGGGTGGGAATTCACATGAAGAAGCAGCAAGTTCGATGATGGGGATCAAACATATAGTGATGTGAGGGAAAGGAAGCAAGGGCGTGGGTGCCTGTGTGCAGACAGATGCGGTAAAGAGAAACTTGAAAGAAAAGTGATCCAACATGATAAAGAAGAAGAATGATATTAGCTATCAGAAAACAAAACCAATAAACACTAGAGATAAGACCACGTAAAAAGACTCCTGTAAAGAGGCTACAGGAGTCCGAAACTTTCCATTTAATTTGCAAAACAATGGACCAGAAAGCTACTTCCTGTAGGCGGTTGCCACTTTGGGCGTAGAATTCACTCTCAGGAGCCATTAGGGTACCATTACTGAGCACAGTGAAAGTAGCTTGCTGCCCAGCCTGGAGGAAGAAATGCACCTTTCATGGTTCTTTTCTTCCACCCAGGGGTGGTTAAATACTTGGCAAGAAGTAGTTCTTGTATTTACATGTTTTTCTAGGGCACTATAATATTATTAAGCGAGTATCAGTGACCTGGCCCAAAAGAGCTCATTGGTAGTATCACAATCTGCTCTCTTTTGTATTCTGAGACTAGTAATCACATGGGGACCATATTTAGAACCTGAAGAACTACCCTGACCCTCCACAGTGAGACAAATGAAATAGCTGACTTATCAAGCAGGGACAATGTGTACTTTATTTCTTATCCAGGCTATTAGAAATGAACAAGCAGGAAGTGAAGATGACTTATGCAATAGAATGATTCTCCTTTTACTCATTTATCTACAATAATCAGTCATTTAGAAATGTTACATTTTTCTTGTGTTAAAGCCAAATGTCCCTAAAGTGTGACCGGCCACAGAGGTTCATCTCTAAAACCATTATTTGCATGATTTTTGGCAAGCATGAAAAATACTCTCATCTAAGAAAAAAATCAGAAGAGTTATATAACTCTGAGGGAGTTTGGAGGGTGGGATTGACTGGGAAGGGCATGAGGGAACTCTCTGGAATGATGTCAAAGCTGGACGGAATTTAATATAATATAGAATACTGTATCTTGATAAGGATTAGGATCACACAGATGTATATATTGTTAAAACTCAGCAGATTAAAAAACTCAGATATACACTTAATGTTTGTACATTTTATCATATGCAAATTTTACATTAAAATCTATAACCAAATATTAAATTTTAGCTAATCATACACATGACGAAATATTTAGGGGAGAAATATTTTGATGTCTGCATCTTGAGATGTATAAAACAGTGGGTTTACTGATGGCTAGAAGGATGCATAGATGGATAGATATGTGACAAAGCAAGCACAGTAAAATATTAGTGGTATAATCCAGGTGGCAAGTATATGGGTGTTAACTCTAAAATGTTTTTGTTTGTTGTATGTTTGAAAAAAAATATAATAAAATGCTGGGAATAAAAAAAGAAGAATCCCCGCTCCTTGAAAATGACTCTGTACTGAAGACAACTCTATAATATCAAAGAATTTTGAGCTGAGACCTGGACTTTGAATGCAAATTAGAGACCAAATCAGTAGTTCTCCCTCCAAGCAAAGTTGGGTCTCCAACTCCTGGGAAGATACTTTCAGTTCAGAGAGATACTCCTTTTTAAAAAATGTACCAAGCATTTGGTATCCCAATCCATCTTGCCCACATCCTATTCCTTTGTCCTTTTGGGATATTTTTTTGTCTATTACTTCTGGAGAAGGCATTGAACTGAAAGGGCTGCATGAGAAATATCATTATTATATTCATGAAAAGTATGTGATTGCCATAGTTATAAATGATACAGAGTTGTAAAGGAAATGAATGGAATAGTTTTTGCTCTTCATGGGGTTGTAATGGGGTTGTAATGGGGCAGGAGAGGTGGATTAGAAAATAAGGTTAAATGACCCAATAACCAAATTGCTAACAGAAAGTGTTTTCTCCTATAGATTGCATTGGCCTTGTTGCATTTGTGGAGTCAGGGAGCTTGGGGCAACTGATAAGACCCCTGGGTGAGGAAAGGCACCCATTTCTGGATGTTTTTAACTCCTGGGCTCTTCTCTTTCCTGTGTCTTCAGCCTATAACTACCGACCTTAGCACCTTTCCTCAAACTCCAAGGATTTACTATCCTTCTTTCCCTCTCTTTTCCTCAGATTTC
Organism: Leptonychotes weddellii; assembly: GCF_054177405.1. Classification (NCBI taxonomy): domain Eukaryota; kingdom Metazoa; phylum Chordata; class Mammalia; order Carnivora; family Phocidae; genus Leptonychotes; species Leptonychotes weddellii. Next base: position 98,800,520 of record NC_138369.1, on the reverse strand, counting down.
TTCTCCCCTCAAGCTGGGATACCAAGTTAGATGTAGTCTCCCCCAAGTCTCTTTCCTATTGACTTAGAAACAAGAGGAAGCAGGATTTCCTTTTAAGGGGTTTGCTCTTATTTATTATAAAAAAGTAGATGAATAAGTAATAGGCATGGAGAAGCTACAAAGGTTTAAGGAGTCACATAATTTCTCATGGTCAAAGTTTCTGATGTATATTGTCTGTTTTTCTTACCAGCTGGTATTGTGGAGCCATAGAGAATTATCTTCTAGTTTTATTCTTGAAGGAGAGTTCCTCAAACCTCCCTATGGCTTTTGATGCTTGTTTTCTTCTGACCTCTTGATATCTGGTGCTACAACTCTTTCTTACACAAACAATCCAGATGAAGGTGCAGAGGGAGCTTACAAGGCACATCCCACTTAGGCTCACATTTTTCCCAAATGGGTGACTACCTCTTGGGGATCCCTTGGCCAGTGATTCTTTGCTCAATAGCCTTCATATTCTATCCAGGAACTGCCTCTCTAAGTCTTTGCTCACTTGGAAAACTTGCTTGCACAAAAGATGTGTACTTATTTTTACTAGACTGATTTTAATCTGGTTTTGGGCAAGGCTAGTTTATATCTCTTCCATAGGGAGAGACTATGTACTGTGATTTCTTTTTCTTCTAAATTCTTGGGAGTATACTAGTGTAGTTCAGAACAAGGAAGATATTTTTAAAGGATCTAATCCCCAGCTTCCAGTTTAATTGCACATGAATTTAGATTCTTACGTGCCTACCATCCCAGTGTTTTATTGTTTTCTGGATAAACCAGTGACCATTCTATTCTTGCCTAGTCCTGCAGATTAAACAAGGCAAATTAAACAGAATCATTCCTAGGAGCAATGAGAAGATATACTTTGATTCAAAATTATGTAAACTTTCTGGACTAATTCTTATTAACAAAAATTTTATTTTCTTTAAAAATTGTGAATTGTGCATATGATATTATTGAATTTTTACATCCTTATAAGAATGATTATATAATAAGCTTTAAGAACATTTTTAAAGGGAGTTCTTTGCCATAACATGTATCCTAGATCTTGGTTTGGAAAACAGTCACCATAGAGATAAACACATGTGGCCCAGATTACAACATGTTCTTGGTTTTCTAATTTGAATTACAATAATTATACTTATTTTGTATCATAAGGATAATTATGAATTTCAGATCAATTCATGCCCTCCAATAGAGAATTAAAGTCTAATTTAAAATACCAGACCTAACTCTCACTCCCAGTACATATATATACATGATATATATACATGTACACACACACACACACACAGAATTTGCTCATCAAGAAAGAACAGTTATACTGGTTATAAATTACCCAGTATAGTTTGTGCCAAATGACATTTAGCTTTGCAGAGTGCCCAGTTCCCACATACTGTGACCATTAGAAAAACACTCAGTAGTTTTAAGAAGTAGATGCTTTTAGCTTTGAGCCCTGTATAACAAAAGCCCAAAGAAAAAAGAAAATGCATCAAGTGCCAAACAGCAGTAAACCTAATGACCACAAAGACTATTAGGAAATGGGCAAACAAAATTAACTCTCAGTGGGAGTTTTAGGTTCTCCAAGCACATGTCTTTGGCTTCATTAACCTCCCACTACAACCAAGGCCAGAGTCACTATCGATACTGAATCTCCTTTGTATCTTTTGGAAGACACAGAGGAGAATTAACTTTACCCACGGACCTAAGGACCTAGATGGGAAAATGGTGACACAGTAGTATTCTAAATTCAACTATCTGAGCTTTCACTTAACAAGAAAGCAGAGGTCAAGAAGGACAAGTTATAAAGAGAAAATTAAGTGTCTTGTTTCTTTCGATTAATGTGTGTGTGTGCACGTACACGTGTAGTGCTGGTAAACATCAGTTTTGCCTTTTTTCTCCTTTTCTTTACTTTTATGTATCCACATAAATTTTGGTCCCTTCCTTTTCTCCTCCCTCTCTTAGGATTGCAAGTTCCTTTTAAGTCAATAAAGGAAGTAGAAGTGGGAGCATACAGAGGAAAGTAGGTCTAGTATTTGTAATACAAATTGGAAAGTAAGTGGAGATGCCCTAGTTTAAATGGTGATAGAAGAACTAAAAGAGCAAGTAGGGAAAGGTGAGGCAGCCCAGAAATGAGCAGCTTTGGAATGCCAACACCACTCCTAGGGCTGGAGAGACAAAGGAGAGAAGCAGTGCATTAAAGCCAGGAAGTTAGAACCATAATGGATCTGCCCAGAGGAAGCTGGAACCATTGAGCAGAAATAGTTGCTGTGAGGGTAGCCACCAAAGCATGAGAAGAGGAGAAATAGCCTGGCTTTCACTTTCTTTTGCATCCTATTTGCTTCTAGTATCTGCCATTGGCTAAAGGTAGCTGGATGACAGTTGGCAAAAGGGATTTCCCAGGGTCAGTACTCCTGCCATTTAAGGCAAAGCAGGGGAATGTGGGAAATGTAGTTAAGGACAGAAAGACAAAGAAGGGTGCAAAAGCTTGCCTGGGTTTACTTTCTCTTTCCACTGCCCCCACTCAAAGCCCCTGGTTATGTAAAAGCTCTTCTATGCACAGATATGTTAGGGAAAACAGGCACAATCTATGAAAGGCTGTGGCTAACTCTCTTTTATGATTTTATGACATCCAGTTCTCATCAGAACAGCACAATCAGGATACAACAGATATTATGAATTCTAAGGAAGCAAAGTGCTTTAAAAATATAACTCTTGTCACATAAGGTTGAGAGCAAGAGGAGAGTTTAAATAAAACAACAAAAAAGTTAAAAATTCTATTAAAATAAACAAAGTTTTATTTATCAAAATTTTTATTTTCTTTTCCTGGGAAGAGTAACTTTATAATGACCACAATTCAAAATATCAATAAAGGTCACACATTGAACATTAAGACAATCATCAGTTCTTGCCAAGAAGAAACTCAAGAGTTATCTCATTACTGAATCTGCTCAACGTTTGTGTGGGAGACTGAAATCCAAAAGGTAATCGTTTTCTTTCGTCACTCATAAGATAAAAGGGTCAATTTCTTCTTTTCCATGCTTTTTTTTCTTTAACTTTCTCTGTTTGAACAAGTACTTTTTCACAAATACCAGTTCTATTTGCTCCCATTAAACCAGTTGTGCTTTCAAAACTTGGCTAAAGCACATATCCAAATAACTTCTATGTGTCTAGAAAATACTTGTCATTAGAAATGTTGGTTTATGAGAAAGGAAAATTATTTTCCTTGCCCGCAGATAATAGGTATTGTCAACCACACACTGTCTTTCAGTTTTCTAATTTGTAATGTGATATGATGACACTTTTTGACAGTAACTAAAATGATCTATGGCCATAAAGATATAGTCTCATGGTTATAAGAAAGATTTATGATTCTGGTTATGAAAGATATTTTACTCCTCAGCAACATTACAGGCATGGCTGAAAGCCCAACAAAATCGAAATAAATGTACAGAATGAGCAAGCTTGTCAGGTAATAAAAGAAGTTCTTCAAATCAATGGTAAGGTTACATAAGGAGCTGGGGTTTGATTACAGGTATAGTTTTAATGCCATTTTATAATTGTATCTCAACTATTTTTAGACTTGCATCTGCTTATATTTAGGAAACTAATTTCCTTTAAAAAATAACTGAAAGGCAAGAAGGATAGATTAAGCTCCTTAAAAATACTAATCACATAATCCTCTGCCCTAGCATTTGTTTTCAGGGGCATGTTGACTTTATTTAAAGAATGTTTCTGGAAATTGCCTCTATTCACCCCTAGCTATTCTGTAGAATGGTCTTTTAAAACTGAATGGACTGCAATTTAACATGTAAGTAATGTCACATTTAGATTCAGGCTTGGAAAGGAAAACTACTCCCTTTTGTTGATTCATTCATTACCAGAGAGTGATGATTAAGAAACTCAAGGTCAGCTGAGTTATTTCTCAGTCATTGTCCAAAAATGAAGGATCCTAATTAAAATGCAATGTGGCAGCCTAGAGGAATATCATTTCACGTGAAATTACTATACCAGAAGCAAGTGCAAATTAGGTAATTTCACATTTCTCTCTTTGTACGTATCACAATATGTCTAGCCAAAAGCTAATTTTGTAAATAATTTAATGGCATATTACACTAATATCAACTGTGGATAACTTGCTTCCAATCTGAATTCTGGCATCTCTAATGTGGTTTCATGTACCGACGTAATGCAAATCAATTTGACTTCGTGATTACTTTTTTTAGCCAATTTTGTTGAAATTTGTTAAATCTTTTTTTTAATAGAAAAGAATTAGAAAGCTACAAACAACATTTTGATAGCATCATAATGATAAAATCTCAATGGTGGTGAAATTCAACAAATACCCTATTTGAAAAATACATGAGCTGCAAATACTTCTATTGAGCAATCCAGAGGCTTCAAAATAAAACTATTTTATAATTATTTATTTTAAAAATCAGTAGTGGAAGAATAATTTTTATACCTATTGATTCTACTGGAAGAAGTTTGTTTTTCCTTCATAATAACAGTTTTTTCAATCTTGATTCCCACCCCCCCCCACCCCGCAGTAAACTAAAGCTGGTGATAAGGCAGGAAAAGAACCCAAATTTATAAAAATACTGCCAAAACTGCAGGCTATTTGAGGTGGGTGGATTGAAATATAGTTCAAATGAGATTTAGTATGATGCAAATGATCATATCCCATTGTAAAATTTGGCATTACTCTTTTAAAAGTAAACCTTCTCCAGGCAAGATTCTGTAAGGGCATTACCTTCCCAGTTTCATCTGGGCAACCGAATTCAGATGGTGGTGAAATAGCAGCAGTCCTTAAACTTCTTTGAGGTCATGGACAGATAAGAACTTTAAGCCCTTTCCCCAGAAAAAATGCTTAGTCACACATCCACACAAAATTTGCTATAAAATTTCAACTTATACCTAGCCGCTAAAAGGGGTCTGTTGATTTCGTATTAACAATCCCTTATGTATTAGATAACTTGGAGTTATTCTTTAACTTGAGACTTTATGAACACAATAGAAAGATCTCATTGAGAATAAATAATTTTTGGAATAAAAGAATATAAAGTTAACTCCCATATATATACACATATATATAACTTTATATAATGTTAATAATTATTTTCAGTAAGTAGAAATATTGTATGTGGGGGTTGTATTAATTTCTTTTTTTTTATTTGAGAGAGGGAATGAGAAAGAGAGAGCACGAGATGGGGGAGGGTCAGAGGGAGAAGCAGACTCCCCGCTGAGCAGGGAGCCCGATGCGGGACTCGATCCCGGGACTCCAGGATCATGACCTGAGCTGAAGGCAGTCACTTAACTAACTGAGCCACCCAGGCGCCCGGGTTGTATTAATTTCTAATGATTTACTGTCTGGTTCAGTAAAGACTTCTCTTCTTTACTCTGAACTTCTTTAGCTTTTGATGTGTGCCACATGTTAGTCTTGTGAAATGCTGATGTCTGTCACAGTGCCATTTCCTTATAATATACTTTTTCATAAAATAATTAGCTAAGTCTGCTTCTACAGCTCTGAGTTGTACAGTCTACCTTAAGTAGAGGATTGAGTTCAATTGATTTTGTTACCTTATAATATGGTCAACTGAATGCTTGCTCTTTTTTGGTCTTTTTTTTTTTTCCTCATCAAGTCACGGCTTTTCACTTGATATGGGATCTTGCTTTTCTGCTTTGGGCCCATATGTCACCTACTCAGGCACCTCCATGCTATGCCTGTTCTACAAAAATGAGAAGGTGGTTTTATGGTTAGGTCTCTTGATAGCTAGTCCCAAGCTGAAACTGACTCACACAAAGAAAGAAAAGATGATTCCATTATACTTCTTCCCTCCTTGTAACAGCCATGTCACTGCTAAAACTATATGGGATTTATAGTTCAATACATTTAGAAAATCTTCGTCTGTGTGAGAGCAGGGATTCTGTCTTGTGCCTTACTGTACTCATGATTATCAGAATCGTTCTTGTCATTTATTCATGACCAAAATAATATTTGCTAAAGTTATTTAAATGATAAAGTAAAAGTCATTGCTTTAACTTTTTTACTGGCTATATTTAAACAAATTGGGTCATAATTCAGAGAAAGATTAACACTTGGTTCTTTAATATATGTCAAAGTTTTTAGTCTGTGAGTCAGTTAAACTTGATAAAAATCTTAAGGCTTTTTTAAAAAACATTTCTTCATTAAAATATATTGGAGACTCCAGCTATGGTAGACTAAGTTCATTAGTTGAGCCATACTACTGAGATAAGTAGAAAAGGTGAAAGAAAAACAAAGACTGAAAAATTGATTTGAAAAGAAGAATTTGAGATGCTAAAATCCCAGAGACAAGGAAAGCCTAGAGAGATGAGTCAGTATTTGGCAAAGCATTTGGCAATTTTAATGTAACAGCTGAGAGGCTGATAAGGCAAGTCCAGAATTTTGGTGGTCTCAGGGGACTGAGGGAACCAAAAACTGGAGTTCAGTACTCACCAAGGAGGAGTAGCCCTACCAGACACTCCAGACATTCAGTTGTACTCCTGAAGGGCTATATGTCAAGATTAAGAGTAAAACAAAAATTGACCAACCCTCACAAAGGCTAGAGCTCAGTTTTAAATAACTACAATGCTTGCTTGAAAAGTAAGTGGGGGGGCGCCTGGGTGGCTCAGTTGGTTGAGCGACTGCCTTCGGCTCAGGTCATGATCCTGGAGTCCCGGGATCGAGTCCCGCATCGGGCTCCCTGCTCAGCAGGGGGTCTGCTTCTCCCTCTTCCCTCTCGTGCTCTCTGTCTCTCATTCTCTCTCTCTCAAATAAATAAATAAAATCTTAAAAAAAAAAAAAGAAAAGTAAGTGGGGACTCCTCTTCAAATACCTGCCAGAAGAAAAGCAAATCCTCACTAAAGGACAATATCATCACCCACAGCTTTAAATGATGTTAATTATTACTAAAAATTTTCATATACAACGTTCAACAATTAATAAAACATAAATAGGCATATTAAAAAAAGAATTGAAAAACAAAAAGAGAGAAAAAATAGACACTAGAAAAATACAATCAGAAAATCTTATATTGCAGATATCAAAAAGGACTTAGAGGTTAAATGGCAAGATGGATAATTTTAGCAGAATACTGGAGATTATTTTTTAAAAGATAAAATACAAAGTCTAATACTGAAAGACATCAAAATAAATTAAAAACTCATAGATGGATTTAACAGAAGATAAGACACAGATAGAGAAAGAATTCCTGAGCTAACAGATAAGTTAGACAAAAACATCTAAAATGAACAGTAGATATAGAAAATAATGTAAACTATAGAAAAGAACTGAAGTGACACGTGGGATATGATAAAATAGTTTAAGATACATATAATTGGTGTTCTGATAGGGAAGAAGTATTATTTGAGGGGACAATGGTTAAGAATTTCCCCCAAATTGACAAAGGATAAAGCATTAGATTGAAGAAGTTATGAAAAGTTAAGGTAGTAAATGCAAAGACAACTACATCTAAGGATATCACAGCAAATTCCTGACTGAGGATAACAAAAAACCCTTCAGATTCTAGAGAAAAAAGTCATATTACTTCGAAGGAGCAAAAACAGCAATGGCAGTAAAGTTTTCAATAGAAACAATGGAAGCTAGATGATTGGAATAGTTTCAAAAACTGGAAGAAAATAAATGTCCTCTGGAATTCTATCCTGAGCAAAAATATCCTGCAAAAATGAAGGCAAAATACTTTTCTTCAGATAAAAATATGATAAAACAAAAACCAAAACTAGATGAATTTGTTAATAGTAAATCTGCACTAAAAGAAACACTAACAGGATTTTTTTAGGCAGAGGAAAAATGATCCCAGATGGAAGCAGGGAAACATAGGAAGGAATAATGAGCAACAAAGGGTAAATATATGAGTAAATGTAAATTAATTTTGACAGTACAAAATAATAATTATAGTGTGTTGTGAGTTTTAAATACATGTAGAATTAAGATCATAATAACAGTAGAACAGGAGGCATAAGGTGGGGAGAAAGATTGAAATTGTTCTAAGGCACTTACATTGGGAAATGGTAAATGAACAATCTTATGTTAGCTTTAACAAGTCAAGAATGCAAGTGTATGTCTCAAGTAAAATTATAAGAAATATTAAAAAAGAATGTATAAATAGCAAGCTACCAGAATGGAATAAATTTTTAAAAATACTTGATTAATTAACCCAATAAAGATAAGAGAGAAGAAAAAAAATATGGAACAGGATGGACAAAAAGAAAGCAATTAGATTTAAGCCAAAAAATATATCAGTAAGGATATTAAATGTAAAGAGACAAAATACCTCAATATTCCAATTATGAGTTGAAGATAAGTGGGGTGGATACAAATTTGGATACAAATACAGACTCTAACGTTATGCTGCTTATTTAAAAAAATTTTTTTTCTTATCCTGCTAATTTTAAAAAGACTTTAATATAAGAAAACAGAAAGCTTTTACTGTTTGGAAATGGAATACAAAAATTCTATGTAAACAAATAAAAGGAAGCTGGGTTACCTATAAGAATATAAGACAATATCAGGGGCACCTGGGTGGCTCAGTTGGTTTAAGCATCTGACTATTGATTTTGGTTCAGGTCATGGTCTCAGGTTCATGAGATCGAGCCCTACAACGGGCTCTGGGCTCAGCAGGGAGTGTGTTTGAAATTCTCTCTTTCCCTCTCTCTCTGCCCCTCTCCCCTTCTACCCCACCCTGGCTCTCTCTCTTTCTCTAAAATAAATAAATAAATCTTTAAAAAAAGAGTATTAGACAATACCAGATAGGTAGTCTTTTTTTTTTTTTTTTTAAGATTTTATTTATTTTGAGAGAGAGAGAGGGAGAGAGCAAGCGAATGAGAGAAAGACAGCATGAACGGGGGGAGGGGCAGATGGAGAGGGAGAAGCCTGAGCTGAAGGCAAATGCTTAAATGACTGAGCCACCCAGGGGCCCCTCAGATATGTAGTCTTTAAAACAAGAAGTACTGAGGAGCAAGATGGGGGAGGAGTAGGAGACCTAAATTTCATCTGGTCCCAGGAATTCAGCTAGATAGGGATCAAACCATTCTGAACACCTACAAACTCAACAAGAGATCGAAGAAAAGAATAGCAGCACTCTCTGAACAGAAAAGTGACCACTTTCTGGAAGAGTCATATTCTATCCCTTCATAGTAGTTAACCTTATTTTTGGCATATATATATATAAGTTGTTCTCTCTTTAAAATTTTGGGATACAGTTTCTTCTAACAGACCAAAATATACCCTAAATCTCTAGTGTATGGCTTTGTTCTAGTCTCCTGCCTGATCACATCCTCTCCCCCCTTTTTTTTTTATTCCTCTTCTTTATTTTTTCAACCAACTTCTTACCTTATCAATTCCTTTTATAAAATCTTTTGTAATTTTCCTCTTTACACTCCTATTCCATCCCTTCATTGTATTTACCCTTATTTTTGTACATATATAAGTTTTTCTTTCTTTAAAATTTTGGGAGGCACTTTCTTCTAACAGACCAAAATATGCCCAAAATCTAGTGTGTGGCACTGATCTATGCACCAGCCTGATCATATTTGATCATATTCTTTTTTTCTTTCTTTCCCTTTCTTTTCCCCCAGTTTCAGGTCTCTTCTGATTTGTTTAGTATATATTTTTCTGGGGTCATTGTTACTCTGTTAGCATTTTATTCTCTCATTCATCTATTCTCCTCTGGACAAAATGACAAGATGGAAAAAATCACCTCAAAAAAAAGAACAAGAGGCAGTACTGACTGAGAGGGACCTAATCAATATGGACATTAGTAAGATGTCAGAACTAGAGTTCAGAATGACGATTTTAAAGATACTAGCTGGGCTTGAAAAAGGATGGAAGATATTAGAAAAACCCTTTCTGGAGAAATAAAAGAACTAAAATCTAAGCAAGTCGAAATCAAAAAGGCTATTAATGAGGTACAATAAAAAAATGGAGGCTCTAACTGCTAAGATAAATGAGGCAGAAGAGAGAATTAGTGATATAGAAGACCAAATGATGGAAAATAAAGAAGCTGAGAAAAAGAGAGATAAACAACTACTGGATCACAAGGGCAGAATTCGAGAGATAAGTGATAACATAAGACAAAAGGATATTAGAATAATTGGGATCCCAAAGGAAGAAGAAAGAGAGAGAGGGGCAGAAGGTATATTGGAGCAAATTATAGCAGAGAACTTCCCTAATTTGGGGAAGGAAACAGGCATCAAAATCCAGGAGGCACAGAGAAGCCCCTCAAAATCAATAAAAATAGGTCAACACCCCGACATCTAATAGTAAAACTTACGAGTCTCAGAGACAAACAGAAAATCCTGAAAACAGCTCGGGATCAGAGATCTGTAACCTACAATGGTAGAAACATTAGATTGGCAACAGACCTATCTACAGAGACCTGGCAGGCCAGAAAGGACTGGCATGA